>NW_024069168.1:0-56380 GCF_009389715.1 Phoenix dactylifera
AAGCATCCAGATTTATCTTCCCATGAAAGTCTTCTACAAGCACAAAAGTTGATATCTGCATGCATGCCCTGATCAAAATACGAGGAGGTATTGCTTGTGGGCAAAAAGTGGTGAGGAATTGGTTTTGTGAAGAAAGTATGTTGGTGAATTAGTCATGATCATGGAGGCAAGCATGGTTTTGACGATGCTTATACGCGTCATCTTAGGATGCAAGTACGACGATGCTAATAAGCATCATGTATTTCTGCGTTTTTTAAAAACGCGTCGGGCTTTTTCTATAAGATTACGACAATGTTTTTGCACGTCGACTATTCTTGAGAATTACCAATGCTTAGTTAAAGAGTCGGCAACTTTTGGCGGTATGCCCTTTTTTCCCAACGCTTCTCCCTGGTGTCGGAAAAAAAAGCGTCGAGAAAGCCGATTTTCCTGTAGTGTATCATGTATCACATTTTTTTAGTTTTGAGATGATTGGATTATTAGAGTAGCTTGGGTGGTGGCAATAGTGGAGGTGGAGGAGGGTAGCATCGATGTAGGGGTACAAATGGATCGGGTCGAGTCGGGTTTTGAGTGATCCCGACCCGATCTAGTTTCTTGTTCGAATCCTAATTTTGGATCTAGATCCGATCCAATTAAATATCGAGTCGAATCAGGTCAGATCTACGGCTATAATTTTTGACCCAACGAGTCATTTGGGTCGGTCAAATTCATGTATAACCTAGATCCAACCCAAAAAATTCTGATTCGGATCATGTCGGATCCTGGTCAGAGTCCAAAATTAAAGGGGGAAAAGGACGTACTCACATCAGAAATTTTAAGTTTTTGAAACCAACGCAAGCCGCAGCTCAAAAGATCAGAGCTTTTAATAAGAAATCTGGAGAAAAGCCGATTGATACCCCCACTGAAGTTTTAAAATTTTAACACAAGCCCAGTTCAAGAAACCAGAACCTTCGGCCGGAAATAATGAGAAAAATAAGTAAATAAGAGGAGAAAACACATAACGACATAGAAGATCACCAAATTTTAGAACAATAGCAAAAACCCAGTTTTCCCAAAAAAAAATCACATCTTTGCAACAAGTATCGGCAGGGGTGGCGGCATGGGCGAAGGGGATGACGCCGGATTGGGTGAAGACGGAGAAATGAGATTAACCAAAGAGCTCTTTCCCAACCCCACAAATCCAAGTAGCAGTATCATGATAATCGGTGAAATGTTGGTCTCAGGATCTTATTTTAATTACTGAGTATAAAAATTTCTGTCGGAAATGTTTAGTTATTTATATTTACTAATTTTAAATATTTCTACGGTATTTTTAAAAATTACAAAAATAGCAAGGAAGTCCGAGGCCCAAGCCCGAGTAAGGGCCAGGATTGGGCCTTGGAAAGTAGGCCCTGAGGTTGGGCCGCAAAGGGTCCAGGTTTAAGTAAATTGTGTTCCGGCCCAAGCGTGACCCAGCCTGGCCCGTGAAGAGGTCCACGTAGGAGTGATCTATCGGAGCCACGTGTCATATAAGAGTATCATCGAAGGCACTGTAACCATCTCTTCGCATCAGGTGCATCGCACGTGCTCTCTTTGATATATAAGTACGGCCCAAATCAAAAGCAAGAGCCTCTCCGAGAAAGCCCTAGCAGCCGCTGCTACTCCCCTCTCGTTTCCTCTCTCGGCGCCGCGCTCTCTTCCGACCGATTCGCGCGAGAGAGGCGTGGTCCAAGATGAAGGTGATCCCTTTGAGCCTAACCATCAAAACCTAGTCCTGAATGTAGAAAAGTTCCTTTCTTTTTATTATTTTCTTGGTGATTTTTCTGACTAATTATAATACTTGGAGAATTTCTACACTATTTCGGCTTCTCTGATCTTTGTATTGCTATTTTTCCTTCTGAAATGCAGTTTAATATCGCAAATCCCACCACTGGATGCCAGAAGAAGCTGAGATTGATGACGACCAAAAACTGTGAGCGTCTTTTTAAATAAGAATTTTACATGTTATTGATTTGTTTATTTGGATTTTTAATCATCCTACATCTCGTTAGTTTTTTCGACCGTTCCTTGTGTAGTTTGATGGTTGTTATAGTTAAAGTTTCTGGATTTTAGTTGCAGATTGCCTAATTGTTAGGATATTGTAATAAGGAGGAAGGGTAGTATCTCTTTTTGGGTTTTTGATGGAAAAGTTGTGATCTTTTGCGGACTGGAAAGGAAGGATATAGAATGAAATGGTTGGCAAATCGTTGCTTGTGTTTCAGTTCTTTAAGGTTTCATTGCTTGGACTGCTAAGTATGGTGCATAATTAATTTGTTTGATGGTATGAATGCTTTTGTAATTGAATTTGTTGATGGCTAGTGATGTCAATTACACGAGCATTAAGGAAATGCCTTTAGGGGCTGTTTATAAATTTCCGTCAAGTGCTGTAGATAACCCTGAATTTTAGTAAATTTGTTGATGTTGCTATTTGAGTGGGATCACAAGAGCATGTGCCATATCACATTTCTTCTTTTAATGCTTACGCATCTTGCAACTTTGAAAAGTGTGAAGGAGTAATCTATTGGTTCCAAGGTTCTGCATGAATATGAAAATAAAGTTTGGGATGGTTTGTATTTTTCTATTCGAATCTGTTTGTATAGATACCTGTTTGTACATTCTAATGAATGTGGACTTGGAGCTTGTGAGAGAATCATGCATGCTTTTATTTTTTTGGTTTCATCATTCCCTCGACTTTCTCTTCGACTGTGTCTTTTTAATATGGTAAGCTGCTTTCTGCCATGGGAGAAAGGCTCTCATGCAAATAAAGTAGGGTTACAAAGTCAAAACCATGATTTGAAGATTCAGTGTAAATCCCATATGCATTTATATATTCCTATTAACCTAGTTTAGAATTTTAAAGTTTAATCATGAATTGAGAGCCATTTCAGTGCTAGTTTGATATGGTGGCATCTATGGAGTGGTTTTGACCCTTGATTCTTCCAGGTGTCCGAATTTATTTTGTTATATATGGTTTATTTTACATTATCGATGGTCTTCACTTGTAGAGTGGATATCCAACAGTTGTCTTGAAAATTTTAAGGGCTTTGTTTTTGTTGAATTATTACCTAAATGTATATTGAAGTTTGCTGCTGGAGAGGTCCATTAGAGATGGAGATTCAGCTTTTTTAAATATATCTTGTCCTTGAGTCATACCAATGATCTAATCTCATAAGATCATCTAGTAAATGATGCCTTTCTCTTTGTTGTTGATATTGAAACCTTCAATGAGTTACGGGTGCAATTAGTTCATAAAGTGCTGTTTTTATCGTTGTACAAGTGGTCCTAAGAACCAGATGCACTGAAGTCTTAACACCATGAGATGTATATCTTGCTTTTTTCTGGAACTTGTGTTCTTAATGAGAATTTGCATTTTTTTTTTCAAGTGTTTCATATGAGAAATGTGATGGTTAGGCAGATTAATCAACTGAAGTCTAGAGGTGCTTCTTAATGCCTATCGTGTTTGTTGTGCTGTCTATCTTTTTTGAGAAGCTAAAGTTTTATTTTGTTATATAGTTAAATCATTTCCTGATAAATATCGTGTTTGTGCTATGTGAGCTTTAGTTTTCTCTTGTTGGACTTATACTAAGGGTCTATTTGCTTGAACTGTAGTCTAAGGAAATATATATATAAATCTTTCCGTGTTCAAGTAAAATCTTTGCTTTTACACTCTTTGGTTCCTTCTAATAACTAATCACCACTCTAATATTTAATGACTTGAAAAAATGATATTATTGTTCTTCATTTATGCTGTCTTTTTGTGTGTAAGCAAATGATTTCTAGTTCACAAAGAGATATTTGTCCCCTATGTTTTGATGTTTAATTAAACAACTCAAAATGATTGGTTTTGTAGGCTCTTTCCTGCTGAAACAAACATGCACTAAGAGCTTAGATTGAATGCCTCTTGCAACCCTTGATACACAAAATTCATAAAGCTTCCACATTGTAGTCATATTGTACACGAGGTGTTTAAATAGAAGCCTTTTGTTATATTAAATTATGTGCTTATGTTTGCTGGGGCTACTCTGGATTTGATGGTGCCAGCCTGTAAGTGGAGCCTTATTTATGAACTAGTGGGCAGTGTCTATAAAACTTGCAAAATCCTTTTAGTAGATGCCTAGGAGCTGCTTGTGTTGTAGCAAATTGTATATAAGACTGCATATGGTTCAGGCATAAAACAGACAGCAGGCTTGCATAATATGACTTAAATCTGCAAAGCAAAATTTTGGAAGGAGGCATCACCAAGGAATAGTTTGCTGGTCAAATTTGCTTATGACAGGAATAGCTGCCACAAGCAGGAGCTGTGACAAACTATTCCTTGGTGTAAAGGCACCTTTTATGCCTACTCTTAACTTTTTATGCCTATTTTATACTTTTTATGGACAGAAAGGTCATCATCCAAACTTTATTCCCAAAAGTGGAGCCAGACAAAAATTGGCATAACTTGTGGCATAACCATCCCCATGGCCATAAAGTTTTCTATTCCCATTTTTCTTATTCTTGAGCCAAACGCAGCCTAAGAGTCTATTTCCTTTTGTAAATGAAATATAATGGGTCTTTATTTAGCCATGTATTTTGTTTTTGCCTTCCTTTGATATCTAGTAAGGTGTGGAGCGTTTTTTTCTAAAATTTAATGTCTTTTCCATTATGTAAGGTGAAACTCTTTTGAATTGATGGTGACCACTTATTACTGTAATTTTGTGTCATTTGAGGACTCCTAAGGGAAAATAGTAGGTGGAACATTTTAAGTTTATGAACATCTCTACCATTTTTTTTAGATATTTAAGGAAATGAATATAGGTAAGAAAATCAATCAACACTAATGGTTGTTTGGAACACCACAAAAATCAGGCCTTGCTGGTTGTGGAACACAAGTCAATTAAGAAGGCCTCACAAAAAGGATTGAACAAGAAGCCGCGGCTGACCATTATCCTTACACCAACCAATCAGCTATTAAAATGATTGACCTTGCATTGCTTAATCATTTAAGACTATCCTCTCCTCTGCCTGCCCCTCCCTTTTTTCCTCCTCTTCTTGCAAAATAGGCCCAAACAAAGACTTCCCTTTGTGCTAGGTTTGGCATTATATTGTTTATGTGCATAATTGATGTTATTTTTGGATCTCCTATTACAAATGGAATCAAATGGTGCATCTCAGAGGTCATAAGTTTGTTCTTACTTAGGTTGTGTGGATGTACAATGTTGTTTGCATTCAGTTGTAAAGTCAAGCATTAGTAATCGAGCTTAATATCTCTATAACTGTCAGGTACACCCTAATAAGCTCCTAGAAAAATCTATGCTTCAGAACTTGCACCATCATTGTGAAGTGGATATTTCAAGAGTCTGTTGTTCTAGTAGGTCTTTTTTATCTGGATTTGTTATCCATCAATTGATACCGGATAAGATCTTATCCTCCTATTGTTGTCCTGCAGTTCTATAGCCCTACATTACTTGCAAGTGTGTTCCCTGTTTTTCTTTTAAAAATTTTCTGTTCAATGATTATTTATTTATATTCTTGGGTAATGGTACAGTCGGGCCTTTTTCGACAAGAGAATTTCTCAGGAAGTTAGTGGAGATGCTCTCGGAGAGGTACAATTCAATCAGATGTCGCCTTAAATATGAATGATCATTGTAACTTTCACTTGACTCATTGTCTTCAATTGGAGCCTAAGATCATTCTAGTCATAGATACCTGCTATATTATACAGGAATTCAAGGGCTATGTTTTTAAAATCATGGGAGGATGTGACAAACAAGGGTTTCCCATGAAGCAGGGAGTTCTAACTCCTGGCCGTGTCCGCCTGTTGCTGCATAGAGGCAAGTGCATTTCAGTTACTTGGCTCAAGTTTTGACAGTACCATGTAGAATAAATAAATAACCATGATTCTCATATAACTAACACCTGTATGTTACCATATTTCGTATGGATCATTGGAGCCATGTAAACTTCCCTTCATAGTTTCCTATATTGCTTCAAGTGCAGGTACCCCATGTTTCCGTGGATATGGCAGGCGTAATGGAGAGCGCAGGAGGAAATCTGTTCGTGGCTGTATTGTTAGTCCTGATCTCTCAGTTTGAACTTGGTGATTGTTAAGAAAGGTGAAAATGATCTTCCTGGATTGACTGATATCGAGAAGCCAAGAATGAGAGGACCAAAGAGGGCCTCAAAGATCCGGAAATTATTCAACCTTTCCAAGGAGGATGATGTACGCAAGTATGTCAACACATACCGTCGAACCTTTACCCACGAAATCAGGTGGGTCAACTTCTGCTCTCATTATGTTTATTTATCCTTAGAATGTAATAGCTTTCTGTAGGTGACAGATTTTTATGCGTAACTTCTAAAATTAATTCTTTCCGTTTGCAATGGTCACAAGAAAATGACACCCCTGGACTACTTTCAAGTTGTTTGCATCATTTCTAAACTTTTATATTGACAAATTGTATTTCCAACACGGGCCTTATGGTGGGCGCTAGCCAATTTGCCCTGTTAAATTTCTTTTTTTAATGAAAAAAAGGAGAAAAGTTTGCTAACCACATTATTGTATATATTAATATTGTAGGAAAGAAATGCAGCAAGGCACCTAAGATTCAGAGGCTGGTAACTCCATTGACCCTGCAAAGGAAACGAGCCAGAATTGCAGAGAAGAAGAGGAGAATTGCCAAGGCCAAGGCTGAAGCTGCTGAATACCAGAAGCTGCTTGCCACCAGGCTCAAGGAGCAGCGTGAGCGCAGGAGTGAAAGTTTGGCAAAGAGGAGATCTAAGCTCTCTGCTGCCTCTAAGCCATCTGTTGCTGCCTAAAAGGCATGTTTGATTGAAGGAAAGCAATATGTGGACAGTGTGTTTCCACATGTTTGAGATGAATTTTGGCGTATTGCCTCTTATCTTATGTTTTTGGATTTTGCATTGGATTGAAATGTGTTCTTGATATTGAGTTCTGGACTCTCAACTATTTTAGGTACATTGTGTTATTTCTTTGATGCCATTTTTGCAATAATCATCTGAAGTCTTAAAATCAGAGGAGATAGTTGATGGTTAAATTGTTGCCCCTTTTTGACTGTAATGTTGCTGCTTGTCATGAAAGATGACAAAAAGCCTAGTTTGAGTGGGATCCAGTTGCTTGTGTCTGCATGGTAGCACAACGGTCTGCAGTGTATCAAGCGACTGCTCTCCTGGTGGAAACGGTCTCATTTAAGTTGGTCGTTGTTGAAATTTCTTCTGCATATGTTTTGCAACGTATTACCCATGGGCACTTTGCTTGTGATTGTGGAGGAGCAGAATCAGTGTCAAAAGGTAATTCTACTGCTCGTGAATGATTTTTTTTAATCCTGTGATTGATTAAATTATTGATTCCATATCCATTCATGCAGTATGTGGTAAATCGTTAACTGGAGAGTTTCTTCAATCGCTTGCAACTAGGGCTGGGCAGATAGGGAGCAGTTTGCACGCCAGCTTGTTTTGGATCGCTCAATAAGCAATTAAGCTGAGTTACTTTGTTTTGGATTGCTCAATTATGCTAGGTTTAGCTTGTTTGAGTTTGGCTTGATTAAGTTTAAAATGCAGACATGAATAATTTATATAAAATCAAATATCAGGTTCTTCTTTTCAAATAAATATTTATTTTATATTTATTGTTTATTATATATGAATGTGATTTTTATAAATACAATGTATTTTTATTATAACATTAGATATAACCAGAATAATTAAGTATGTAAATGAAGGCATTGAAATGTGCAAACTCTTCTCAATTTTTTTGTTATGTTTTGGTATTTTTGGTCATTTTTTTTTTGAATGAGCTATAGTGAACAACTTTTATATGGTTTGGTTCAACCTCAAACAAGATGGCACGAAGGCAATCTATTTACACCCATGTTAAGAACTATATATTAATACTCATGCATGAAATACTTTTTTTTTTCTTTTGAGGAAGGAAATAATAATCAATATAGTTTGATATTTTTTTGTCTTTCAAAATTAGGAGGGGCTGGTATCTCTTTTTCTTCCCAATTGCCATTCTTCATTCCTATTGAAATCAATCCTCCACCTCCCACTGAAGGGACGGCACCAGTCTTAGTATGTGACCAATCTGAAAGCAAGAATTTTTAGGAACATTAGGAATATTTTATTTTTGAACAGTAGAATTGTTTCCAAGTAATGTTTAATTGCTTATGTATTAATTAATATTCTATTGATTGGTCCAAGGCTATCGACAAATAAGATTTGTTTAAGTCACTTTATTTTTTTTTTCCAAGTCACTTCTTTTTTTTTTTAAGTATCAGGAATATTTCCATTTATAGGTTCGAGATCCATATCTATAAATTGAAAGATCCGAATAATCAACTCTATAATCATTTGTTAGAATCAATAGGTGTTCAAATCATTTATAGCACGACGACTAAGAGATCTTACCAGCTTGGCAAGGTGGTAGATTCTCTCCTTTATATCTACGGCTTCATTTTATAATTTTGTTATATGAACTTTTTTTTCTAGACATCGTCACCCTTCTTATTTTTAAGCCTCCACTAGGTTAAGTCACTTCCTAATCTGTTCCCTACTCTTTGTTGTTCTCTGCGTCAAACAACTAATGTCTACTTAGCCTTGTTGATAGCAGAGTTGATTCATGCTAGGTATAAGCATAAGATATGTCAATATAATTATCATTTTTAGTGCATTTCAAATTTTCAAATTCAAATTTGAAATGCACGAGAAATAGTAATTGTGGTTGTAGTTTATGAACCAAATCTGCTATCATTTATTTGTGGCATCATATGTTGTGATTGTAGCTGATATGAATCAAATCTGCTGTCACTTATTTATGGCATCGCAGGAACTATTTATTTATGAGGCTTCAACCATGGAGACCTTAGCGCTGCACCTTCCATTTGCTACTGCATGCTCCGCGCTCTGTTCGCTCTCTTCTGCAAGCAGCAGCGGAGAAAGTGGTCCTTCGCTCCGCCGAAACGTGGTCCTTCTCTGGTGTTTGTTTATGAATTCCTAAGCCTATCCTCATCTCTATGTGAAGAAAATAGTCCGGCATCTTCACCTTTTCTACGTGGCCTCCTCTATTTTATTTTATTTTATTTTATTTTATTTATTTTTGAGACTGATATATTATATATAGCGGGTACGGATACATTCAAAACAGTCAAAAGATAATAAGTCCTGGAGCGCACCGAGTAATCCCCTTTCCTTCAGCCAAAGCATCTCTCCAAAATGATTAGCCACATAAAAGGCTATTCAATCTGTTACCCACCATTCACTATAACCCGGATATCTCTAAGCAGCGGGTGGTTATTGCCCACCCTTCCCACATTCTGCTGGATCCAACCAATAACTATTACCGAATCACCCTTAAGCACTATAGCACTAGCTTGCAACACGCGTCAAGTATAACTCAAGTCGGTTTAAGCTGCGCTCAACTCTGCCACGAGATCTAGACGTCAAAGATCTGGCAACCACCGCCCGCAATCACCTTGGAGTCCGAACATCCGATGATAAAGCTAGCCCCTCTCCTACTCTCGCCATCCAGTACACATCCATCAAAATTTATCGTGAGGAAGCTCGAGGTTGGGGGCTCCCAGGTGAAGAACACTCTACGAGATGCTCTACGAGCAAGAGAAGAGCTTTAGGTGTTCCAAGCTATTAAAGGTCCATCCAACAGATGTGACTAAATAATCTCAGCTGCCTGGCTCCGGGCTCTCTCGACAACGAACCTCGGTTGGGAGCAACTCTCACCAAACGTTCAGTTATTTTTGGATAGCTAGATCTGATACGCTATATAGGTCACCACAGTAACCGTCTGCCTGGATCGTGGGGTGATCGCCCACCGTTTGATCACCACAGAAATGACGTTGAGTCGCACTAGACCTCCGATGGGATTATGGCAAGCTCCCAAATTCTTCTTGCACGCTGGTACTAGAACAAGGCATGATCCACAGACTCAGTCACTAGCACAAGAGGCATTGGGAATGGATCTCTGGGCCCATTTCACTCAAGATGAGCCTCATCAGAATTCGGCTCTAGGCAACTTTTTAGAGAAATAAGGCTACCTTCGGATGTAGGCCAAAGCGCCAGCCCCAGCTCTACGTGGCCTTTGAACATTCTCATATTCACCTTGAGTAAAACCTGCCAAGACGGATAAAAACACATCCAAAATACGTTCCAAAGGGTCCAAAATAGCCGTACAATATATATATATATATATATATATATATATATATATGTATATATATATATATATGTATATATATATATATGTATATATATATATATATGTATATATATATATATATGTATATATATATATATATATATGTATATATATATATATGTATATATATATATATATATATGTATATATATATATATAAATGATTATCTTATAGTATATGACAAAAGATCATATGATCAATTCACTAGTGTCCACAAATGCTGGACCGTTCTTTCATTTCCAAGTCCAAACTTCTACAAGGTTGTATGGAATGGGCCCCCGTCGTTCACCACTCGACAATTCCTTCTGATCTCTCCTCTCTCTTCTGATTGCAAGTCACCCATCCTGACCATTCCTTTGATGAAGGCCGAGAAGAATGCTGCCTGATCATGGCTGAACTTTTGAACCACCTTTCTAGTCCTAGCATCTCCGCAGTACAAAGTTTGATCAGAGTTGAGGAATCCCTTCTTCTGAACCAAGTCCTTGTAGTACTGGTTGTCAAACACGACCGGCGTCGCGTCGAGCCCGCCGGTGACATTCCCATCCCCACCCTTGGGACACAGTTCATCCAGCTTCTTTCGATACTCGGGGTCCATGTTTGGATCAGGCCGGCCGGTGCCAGATTGATTGTAGAGACGGAAGACTATCGAGAAGCATCGAGCTTCGCCAATGGAGTGAGAACCCGAGAGCGCCACCAGATCAATGATGCTTAGATTGACTTGGTGGAAGAGGTTAATGAGGAAGGTGACATTGGCTCTGGGACTCGGCATGATATTGTTGGAGTCCTCTTGGCTAGCCGTTAAGCTATCCTTCCTGCCTAGTTTCACTTCCCAGCTGGGCCCTCCACTCTGCCAGAAATAAACACAGCTGATTTGAAACTACACTGGATGGCTTAGAAAACACCACTTCCTTATGCCTCTGAATAAAATCAGACACTCAACAATTCACAACTTATGTTTGTTTTTCTGTTTTTTTTCTTATGTTGACTCTCTAATTGATCAAATGTTGCAATCCCACATTTCCTACATCACATAGTTTTGCCTATTCTAGGAGTTCTGATGGTTTATGAAGTCTGAGTAATAAAATGTTAATTGCACCAAATGCTTCCTCTCTGATAACCCATCACCGAAAGAAATCTGCATGGCATGAGTAAATCTTAACAGTAAGATAGATGGAACTAAAATCCGAGTTCTTAATGTGATCCTTTATGGATCCAATTTAGTAGCCCTCTAGAATAAATTTTAGCAACAAGATATATTGAACTAAAAATCGAATTCTCGAATAGACCCTTGCTAAATGCACTAAAATAACAACCGATACTCCTTGGTCCGATCCTTTTAGGACTGAATCCGTTCAAATTCTATGAACCCAAACAGGAACTGAATAAGAAAGAAAGCCGGATCAGAAACTAGTCCTGAAATTTTCTTGGTTCGCAAAATAAAAGAAACTGTAGAATTAAAAAAAAAAGAAGAAAATTTACCAGTACAACTGCATCTCTTGCGGCCATTATGATGATATCGGCGCAGGAAACGACCCCCGGGCACTGCTCCTCCAACGCCCCCTTGACCTCGTCGATCACCTCAAAATCCCGGAGGGAGTTGATGTTGGACAAGGCCAGCTTCTCGCCCAGCATGGTGGGCGTGTCATCCAGGAGCACAGACCCATCACATCCCTCAAAACAAGGCCAAGTTCCATAGCAAGTAAAGAAGACAATAGAAAAAGCTTATTAAAGAGACGTTACGTGATAAAATGGAGGATATAATATTAGCTTACATTCACAAAGCAGTCATGGAACTGAAGCCTCATGACGGAGGCGGCGCTCCTGGGCTCTCGGATCCTGGCTCGGTGGATCACCGCCCGCACGATGGACTCGGCCTCAGGACACGTCTCCGAGTAGTACCCATGCCTTAGTTCGGTGGCAGCAGCGGCCACCTCTGGTGCAAGGAAGAGGGAGAGAAGGAGAAGGGAGAGGAGAGGAGACATGCCGGCTTTGTGCTGGTCGCAACAGGGACATGACTGGGCTGAGGGTGTTTTGTGGGGTGGAAGGGTGTTTCGATCTTTGCGTGTGTTGCCATGTGGTACAGTGTAGTTGGGGATGTTCCGTTCGCTTTAATTTGATGGCTGGGATTTTGTGATCGAGTGGCTGGATGCGAGATATTTTGAGGGTGGTGAAGGAGTCGACGCGGTGAAATGGGCCCTCACGTTGAAGGGCTGAGAGGGGATAAGGCCATAAGGGTGGGTTTCAGTGGGGATGGCTGCTGCTCGATCCTGATGCAAAGATTAAATAAAAGGGGGATAAATAACTGGACAGGCTAATGGCCAGAGGTTGCTTTGAAACCTGGCATCCTGGTCCTCGGTGAGCTAGCTAGCTTCCTTCCGTAAATTCCGTCAACCTAATTTACGACGGGACCCACAGATTTTGTAGGCCCAAAAACATCTTTATTTGACTCTCATTTTATGCTTAGCCATTAATATTTTGTATTTTCTGTTCCGTAAGTTAGCATTTGATGCTTAACAGAACATTGTTTTTGTTTTGGAATCAATTATAAAACGTTGAAATCATTTACTCCTTGGAAGTACACTGACAGTGGTGGAGGCCAGCGCGCGCGCGCGCTCTCTCTCTCTCACACACACTCACTTACATGATATATGCATGAGTATTGCCAACAAAATTAGAAAAAAAAAAAAATAAAAAAAATAAGAAACATCCTTTTGGTTCTTTCAAAAAAGACTCTTAAAAATAATGCGTTGCAAAAGAAATTACTCAATCAACCGCACTGTTCATCTCCCAGTAAATATTGATGGCCTGAAAGTAGCTACATTTTCTTGCAAGTATTCGGATTTCATAGAGCAATGACTGCCTGTCCGTCACGCTATGTTGACCTCAAACCCACTCGATCACCGTAGCCGAGTCTTCTTCAAGGTGGATACAGACCGCATTCAAAAGTATGCCTTGTAAAAGAAATGCGCTCCTATGCCATTCTCAGATTAACTTTAATGGCAAAAGTTCAAAGATTCGCTGCCCCAAGCCACCACATGTCTCGATCGCGTGCGCACGCATTTAAATGCACAATGGGGAAATTTGGAGGACATGGAAGGATACGTGCCGGATGGGTTAAGGCCTTATTAGAGACCATACGGTTATCATCACAAGTGCAAAGGAGGGAAAAGACTCTGCATCAACTTGACCAAGCCATGGCTGACTGGGTTTTTGGTCTATATGGTATGAATGAAACAGGACCTGTTCAACGGGCATCAACATGGTATTTGAACCTTTTATAAAGATTTCCCAGACTCGGATCGGATCGGATCGTCCGTTTCGGCATCAACATGGTATTTGAACCTTTTATAAAGATTTCCCATAGTTGAAAAATCTGCAAAAGTCGTTGCTTTTTTACAAAATTAGAGTGTGGCATGTGCAAAACATTCTTAGAAAATACATAAATGATATCCTGGGAAATGAAAAATGAACACATATAACCAAACTTGGAGAAGCTTGACCTTAATAGTATCGTAGATAGTTGGAAAAGTAATTAATTTATAATCAATAAATAGTTCGCAAGCTATTTAATAGTATCATAGAAGTTTGTTCATCCTGTACATGTAACCTAATTTGAAAGCTTTTTTATTAATAATTTTTGGAGGAAGTAGCTCTCACTTCCTCCACTTTACATTCAAAAAAAAAATAACGTCTCAGGATGAATAATGTTTACCCTTTCACTTGTGCTAGATGGTCCGACTTAAACATCAAAGATGATAAATTTGAACTGTAGATAAGGATTTATTATTAACTCAACACATCACTCTTGTGTGAAAGTATTCATTTATGAGTTATTAGGACTCAGAGCTGGTTTATGGTCTAGAATCTAAACAAACTACAATTTGGTTGCCTTGATAGTTAGGGTAGAGTGAGCTTGGATCTAACTTGATGCCAGTGTTTTGTAAAATTTGACCATCAAGGTTTTCACTTAAAAAAGATATGAACTTTAAGGGCTAACTGGCTTGGTGTGCTGTCTGGTTTCACCAAATCTTTGCCTAATTTCACTGTAAAATTTGCACCCAGGGGCGGCCCAATGCATTTGGGGGCCTAGGGCGAACTCACTAAATGAAGCCTTTTTTAAAATAATAATAATAATAATAAATTTTTAATAAGCAGGGGCGGCCCAATGCATTTGTTTTATTCTTTTCATGTCATCTTCTAGCTCTATTTCAGGTGCTTGTTCTGTTGCTAATTTCTGAGTTGAACTTGATGTAGTGTTTTGTTTGTTTATCATAATAAATCTATCTAGAGCTCCTTTTTAAGATTGAACGAGTTTTTCGATTTTTTTTTTTTTTTAAGTTTTTCATATCCACATTCATATTTTCTATTAGATATTTGAATCTAAAAGTTATACTACCAAACAAAGCAATTAAGACAATTACTACAAATAAATTAAAATATAAAAGAGAAAAAATATTAGAGAAAAATTATAACAAAATTATAGAAATTGCAATAAAATTAGGGGAATTAAACGCTGGATGTTGAAAATATAATCAAACAAAGAGGGGATTAGAAGAATCACACAGGTGCCACTGACCCACTGAGGCATTGAGTCACTGTCACAGTCTCACAGACTGACAAACCTAGTGAGACGGATGTGAAGGCCTGAGGGGACAGCCGGGCCCGCCGGGGTGACGGGACTACCATCTACAGGAGTCGGGGAGGGAGGCCGGAGGCGAGGAGGTCACGCTGTCACGGGCTCACGGCCTCACGCCTCACGGGAGCCGGGGCCGAAGAGGAAGGCGACTGGCGAGAAAGTGGAGCCGTGATGCGGCACTGCCTCACTGGTCACGGGAGGCGGGAACCGGGGGCACAGGAGGGAGGCGAGGAGGTCGTAGCCTCGCAGGATCGCCGGGATGCCGAGGAGGCGCTCGTCGCTCAGGCGGAGGAGACGACCTCGCCGGCTCGCTGGATTGAGCCGGACGGGCCGACGGGGTCACGGAGGAGGTCGCGGTCGTCTCCTCCCGGCGGGGAGGCGGGGACCGTCGTGGGATGCTAGGGCCCGGGGAGGCGGGGAGGCGGACTGGCGGAGGCGCTGGCCACGGAGCCGTGGAGGAGACGAGATGACGACCCAGTCACCCAGGCAGTCACGCCTTCACGGAACAGTCGAACTAAACAGAAGAGGATTGAGGAGTGGAGGAGGAGTAGAGGAGGAGCAGAGCACGATGAGGATTTTAAAGAGAGCCAGAGAGGAATGATGGGCGATGGCCTGGCCGATGGGAATATGGGATCATGATTGAGCCATTGAGGAGGAGTGGAGCACCCGCGTCTTGTCGAGGTAGCCGTTGGCTCCTGCGGCTGCGGGCTGCGGCCTTACCTCTGCTCTACGGACACTGTAGCTAGGAGCGGGAGCTGGGAGGCTAGGAGCCTAGGATGCCATGATGCCATCGCGCGGGGCCTTCTCTCGAGCCGGGGCCTTGGGCGACCGCCTAGGTCGCCTAAGGCTTGGGCCGCCCCTGTTTGCACCCATTGAAGTTCTCACTTCGAGGGTAAATTTATTTTTTATTTAGTTATTCGATGCAAGCATACTCATTAATAGCTTATCTTTTTACTGTAAAAAAAAGTTTACATGGATGCATGAGCACATCTATATCCAAAGTGCTATGCTTGAGAATCAAGAATCAAGTAAGGCCATATTAGCTTCATAAATGATCCGGAAAAAATCTGAATAAATATACTTGTTCAGCTGCAGTATGTGAAACAACTTTTTTTTTTCCTAATGCCAACATAAAGTGAATTAAAGGAGGGATACTCTGGAGATTTCATATAAACTACTTTTGACAAAGAAAATTATCAAAACTTCAACAAACTTCAACTTCACTAGCTTGACAAGCTGACACCCTTAGAAATTTCTACCATTTGTTTTTTCCTTAGAAGAATTCTACCAAATGATTTTGATCAAATAATTTGTGATTCAAATCTACTCGCCTTTACTCCTCTGCCCTAGAACGAGGCAACTGGTGGCAATTTGGAGAATGACATCAAACTCATGCCCATGGTTAAAGAAACTCGACTTATGGAGAATAGTTTGGATGCCCGACCAACCCACTTGCTCCCTTTGATGCCTTAAAGATAAGAGCCTTTTAGTCGTGCAGGGTGGACCACTGCTACTTTTTGCTTCCTTTGGCACTAGAAGGCCATTTTGGTGGTCACCTCACACGTCACGTGGTAGGCCTTCTTGGGCGACGCATGGAACCTCCGTTCTCGTCACTTAGTATGCATCGACCCCAAATGGAGGACACAACTTGGCCGTGCCGGTCCAGGATGTGCTATGAATAATGTTGGGAGGATTAGGTGATTTGGCCAGTGTAGTGAATGCCATAATAAGCCCTTAGGTTGAATGACAAGTGGCCAGTGAGGATTACCATGAGGATGTTCCATGTAAAGGACTCCAATAAGGGTGACAAAAATTGAGCCGACTCTAAAGCCTAACATGGTCCAGTCCTACTATTTGGACTTTATATAGGCATGGTCATAACTTTCGATCCAACTTGAATCATGAAGGTAAAGTTTTTTTTTTGGATTGAGATGAGATCAAATTGAACCATGACTTGGGATAAAGATTTAATAAGTATTATATTTTTTCTTAATTTTAACTATCATTTATGATTAAGAGTAAATAACTATTAGCTTAATTAGTTGGCACATCTTTCTTAAGATGCTTGTTCTTAGATGAGGTTCAGGATTTAAGCCCTGGTGGAAGCACATTACCATCATGTTACTCAAAATAAAAAAAAAGAAGTTATTTCAAGGATTGAGTGGCTTCTATTAGATTGAGCTTTGCAATTAGACAAGTCAAATAAGTTAAATTTTGAATCAACGTGGACCAAAGGGTGAATACGAGTGAAGGAATGGAGCCTAGCACAGTTCATTGCCACTCATAGAGCTTGTGCCAAATAAAGAAAAAAAAATTCTTGATAAAGAAATGCCTGTGCATATTATATTTCGTTAATTAGTCTAAGGCACATGGATGCACATGACCCATTCAAAAGGATGGATATTTGATAAAAATGTGTGCATACATAGATGTATGTAGGTATGTATATGATAATAGCTTTTCTTTTTTCTCTTGGCATTGGGGTTTTGTTGGGGGATGTCTAAGGCACATGGATGCACATGACCCATTCAAAAGGATGAATATTTGATACAAGATGCGTGGATATATATATATATATATATAGTGTGTGTGTGTGTGTGTGTGTATTTATATGATAACAGCTTTTCTTTGTTCTCTTGGGATTGGGGTATTGTTGGGGGTTGTTGATCAAACCAATCAAATAGACTGGACAGGAGACAAACGATCCATCATTCGGCTTGGACAAAAAGTTATTTTGTTTGATGAAAAATGACTAAGGCTGCTTGCCAGTTAATTTCCATTAATGAAAAAATAGTACCCAAATATGCTCCTAATTTCTTGAAATATGTTTACATTATTATGTTTTAATAGCTGATAAGAGTATCATGCAAGTCCTTACAATGATGTAGTTACGATAATATTATTGGGACCATGTTGGTTATTAAAATCAAGAGAGACTACGTAACAACTCAGGACCTCATCCAAAATGACTAGCCTGACGTCTTTGTTAGGTTAAGAGTCAAAATTTATTCAAATTTAATCGTAAGCACCACAATCGGCCTGTAGTTAACTTCAATAAATTCGTGTCGTAGTGCTCTTTAGTTTACATAAGTTATGGGCTAGGTCTGTTTTGATACCACTTATAACAACTTAGAACCTCCACATGGGTCTTCACAAACTAAATACCAAAGAGGACATTATTTATAGAGGTGAGAAGTTGCTCTTCTAAATTTTCCAACCACGTTAGGCCATCCAGCTAAAATATATACAAGAAGAAGATATTGTTGTCAGTTCATAGTGAAACTCTGCTACAACTCTTTTCCGACGACCAGCATGTATATTAACCAGAGGATAGGTTCTATAAAGACCTCGAAAAGAAAAAAAGATTGGTTATACTTAGACTATTAGTGAAGTTTGCATCCATAGTTGGAATCTATTAGGTGAAGTTCAAAGTGGACCATAGTTGTCAGGTGGCAGTTAGGATAAATTTGCAGTCCTAGATGTGAAACCATGCTGCGAGCATAGTCCAAACCAATATAATGCCTTCCAAGCTCCAAATTATCAAAGGAAACTCTTGTTCCATGATTGACATCAAGGGTTTTCATCCGGACGAGGGATACAAATCGCAAAACTTCAGCTATTAAGTTGTTATCAAGCAGCACACAGTCAACAAACCTCGACAGACAGACACTAGATGAAGATAGCTACATATTGGAAAGATGAATGGGAGTCAATTTAATTGTAAGGTATAAGGAATAAAAAAGGAAGCTAAATGACAAGAAGCACTTGAGAAAGGGAAGTGTTATCCTGCGTGCTTGAATTATTTCATCATGGATGGAATTTTCAAGGCTTCCTTTATCTACATTTCAAATATTTTGTTGGCTTTTGTGGGATATCTTGTGAGGGAATGGTTGCTATAATTAAAAAAGGTCACCTTAGGTAGAGAATATATGAAGTTGATAGAAGAAACTTTTATGGTAAATATAACAATCATGATATACCATACCAACCCATACCGATCCGTACGAAGTGTACTATACCAGATCAATATCCAATATGGATGGCCTACCGAGTGTTGGTACGTCAAAAAAAATTTGTACTATATCGTACCGATACTATACTAGTATTGTAAACCCCAGACTAGATGGACCGGCATGGACCAAAGCCGACGGTCCATATGAAAATTTTGGAAGGAAGGAGGGGAGGGCGGCAACTGTTGAGGTGGTTATAACCACCTAACAGCCGCAGTCCCCCACCCCTCTGAGGTTGATGGAGGGTTATAAAAACTCATGGAGTCCTGAGTACAGGACCCCATCGACTACACTCTCGTCACCTTCTTCCTTCTGTGCAAGGAGCCAGATAGTAGTGGCACCGGAGGAGGGGGGGACTGACAGCTCGTCGTCGCACTGCGCCACCGGACCAGACACAGCAGCTCGCCGGAAACACTTTACGGCTCCTCGGAGCTAGGTAAACTGCTAACTCCACTGACATGCTGTTAAGCTAGATGTAACCTAACTAGGAGATGGTTAACAGAGAAAAATGGGTAGGGAGATGATGTAGTAGAGGGGAAGATCTCATCATGGGCGACATTCATCCGGCACTGGATCGGTTGACCGGAAACCATTGACGGCCCATGCTGAAGAACCTTCCCCTCCACTCAACGATGGCTTCCCCTTCCCTTAAAACCCTAGATCCAAAAAACCCTAAATGTATACCTACCTTATGATTCACGGAAGGGTCCTCGGCTCGGGCAAATCTGGTTCCCATGGGTGGAACTGGTTCGATCCCAGTCGGAAGCGGTCGGAGAAGAAGAGCCGAAAGGAGATCTTCCTGTTCTAGCCATGGGCGCCACCGGCTCGGGCCACCGTGGATGCCATCGGGCCGACTATGGGTGTCAGCCGTGCATTACGTGAGCACCACCGGCTTCGGCCGGTTCTGCCGCTCCTCGACGGGTGGCCGTGCCCCATCTCCTCCGCCAGAGTGGAGGAGGAGAGCTCCCAGTCGGGCCGTGGGTGCTGCAGGTGGAACCACGGCCGCTGCAGGTGCCGCCGGTTGGTCGCAGCATTGCCGGCTTCGGGCTGGTCTCCTCCCGGGCACCCCTTCAAGCTCGCCTCTCAGTTCATGGGAGAAAAGGAGAAAAGGAGGAGTGGATCAGGAAGAGAAGAAGAAAGGAGGAAAAGGAGGAGATCGGGAAGAGAAGAAGAAAAGAAAGAAGAGGGAGGAAGGTTCCGGAAGGGAGAAGAGAAGAAAAAGAAAGAAAAAAAAAAAGAAAAGAAAAAGAAGAAAAGAAAAGAAAAGAAGAAAAAATAAAATAAAAATTGATATGGGCCGAGTTGGGCCTGATTCCAGCGGTGGGCTTCATATGAACCAGGCTTTAAAGACCCGAGGCCAGGCTGGGCCCTGGTCCGAGCCCAATATTCTTAAACCCAGAATTAACTAAACTAGTATGCAATTGACCCAGGTCTGAACCAGTATGCAATGGACTCAAGCCTGAACCAGAAATTAAATTAGGTTGTGGACCCGAAAATAAAATTGAGTCCTATGGATGGGCTGTAAATGACTTTAAGATTATAAATAAATAGAAATTAAATGTGCAGGTAACATGTAATTTAATGATCATGCTAGGTATTCGAGAATTAGCATTTGGTGAGCAAATTAAGGTAAGTAACATGTTTTAATCTTATTGTGGATCATGTATCATGTTTTTATAAGATGAAAAAATATTATTTATGCAATTGGAATTGTGTATATGAATTGTGGGAAAAGTAAGTAACCCTGATATAACCTTATGTTTTATCAAATACTTGTGACTACTCGATTATGAAATTATATATGATTATTTATGTTTTCACAAAATTAGGATCAAGCATGTATTAGCAAATGATTACATGATTTTGGATCATGATTATTATTATAGTATATACATATGATTATGATGATGTAGAAAGATGCATAAAAAAATAAAGTTTTCAGCATGATCATGAGTTTTATTTAGCATGATGCTATTCACTTTTCAATGTATCTATGAGAAAAGATTTATGAAAAGCATGATATGTTTTAAGAACTCTCAAATCGCTATGCACGACCCCCGCCAGTGGATAACAGTAACTAGGCATACGACCCCCGCTAGTGGGTAAAAGTAACTTGGCTTTACGACCCCCGCTAGTGGGTAATAGTAACTGGAAGAAGACCCTGCCAAACGGGAACAATAGTTGGCAAAGATTATGGCCCTCGCCAGCGGGTTACAGTAGCTCGGCATACGGCCCTCACCAGTGGGTTATAGTAGCTTGGTTTAGACCCTGCCAATGGGGAACAATAGTTGGCAAAGATTATGGCCCTCGCCAGCGGGTTACAGTAGCTCGGCATACGGCCCTCGCCAGCGGATTATAGTAGCTTGGTTTAGACCCTGCCAACGGGGAATAATAGTTGGCAAATATTATGGCCCTCGCCAGAGGGTTATAGTAGCTCGGCATACAGCCCTCGCCAGCGGGTTATAATAGCTTGGCTTAAACCCTGCCAACGGGGAATAATAGTTGGTAAAGATTATGGCCCTGTCACGGATAATAATAGTGACCATAATTGCACTATCATCTGAGAGCACGAATTTCAAAGTATGAATAATGATGAGTACGGATTTCAAAGCATGAATAATGATGAGTGCGGATTTCAAAGCATGAATAATGATGAGTACGGATTTCAAAGCATGGGATAATGACAAAAGTTTTATGATGCATAGCTATGTTTATAAATGGACATGCATAGTTTTATGACTGGTTTGTTATATGAAATGCTTACTTTGTTATAACTGTTAGTTTCGTAAATTAATGCACTAGTATGAGAAAATATTATGCTTGATCAGATAAGATTATGCATGGTTACTTACTGAGCTTTATAGCTCATAACCATTTATTTATGATCTTACAGATGAATAGGAGATGCTAGGAACGAGGAGCGTAACATGCTTCAGAGTTATGGGGAAAAGAAAATGACACATTAAATGTTGCTATTTTTAGATGCTTTGTAATCGATCTTTTATTGATGAAACATTTGAAGTTTTTAAGTGGCTGCGTGTTATTGCGGGCAAAAATTTGCAATAGCACAGCCGTGTCATGATCCGAATTTAGGGCGTGACAAGTATGATATCGGTATGGGGTTCGATACTGAAAAAATTAATCTTGGTTATAATGTTAGAATATTGGGATATTCTGATTTTAAAAGGAACTTCTAGATGGTTCAATGGAAGCCCCATGAGAACGAATGTTATGGCCGATACATAACACAACCTATTGGAGGTGAAGAACAGTGGCTAGTACAAACTCTAACCAGCTCTCTGTTTTCTTTTAATTCGGTTGTCAGCAAGCTCTTTGCATATCAGCTACTAAAGGTCCTTACTAAAAATTTAGCATGAACCTATAAATTTTCCTTGTGCACATTGAATTGGTGGCATTGAAATGTTTGGATTGGGAACAACAACAGCAAGAAACTAATTTTTACTTGATGGTTACTTTTTTTTTAGGGGGAGGGAAGGCGGGGTGTTTGGCATTCAATTAAACAGGAAATTTTAGCTCAAAGCTGATTTATTTGATTTGTTCAAAGTGGTAATCTGTGTAGAAAGTTTGAAGCATATAAATGGCTAGGATTATTGGTGTTTCATTTGAATCAATAATTACAAATAATTTATTCTAATTAATGGTCTAAATTGGTTGTATCTAATTCCCTTTTTGAGCTAATAAAGAGACCTCAAGGTTTGTAATGCATGTGATACAGAATCATTACAAGCCAATGTGTTATATTATATATAAATGTAGACATTGTATGCTCCCTGTCCCTTGCCTTCTAATCTCTCTCTCTCTTTTTTAATTTCATCGTAATATGCTTTGTTGTGTCTTTTCATTTAAGATAAGATTTTCTTTCTAAATCACATTGGATTAAAATATTTTCTGATAGTTTATCTGCTTTTGATTGGGCTCAGCCCAACTTTTTTCTTAAAAAATAATTGGTGTTATTGAAATCATCCATTGGCATGTAGAAGAGTTCAAAAATTCAAATTCTTTTTCTTTTTTCTCTTTCTTCTAAGTGGCTAAGCCTTGAGTAGTTATAGTCATAGAGCCACATTAGACTCCATGATGGCGGCTATATGTCATAAACTTATGAAATTTGTTCTGCCCAAAAATTATGTGGTGCTCGAACTATCTCCGTAAAGCCAAGCCTTTACCCCCTCTTAGGCAAAGCATTAAAGTGAAGCACCAAGAGAGTGAAAGAGTGAGCAAAGAGTGAGAAACTTTCTACAAGAAGAGTACAAGGTGCTTGGGAAGATTCTTTCCTTAGAGGAGCTATCTACTCTGAGAAATTAGGCTGCAAGTGTAGACTCTTTGCTTTTTTAAAGACCTAATCTAGGATCTAGAGTGGTTAGGATTGCTCCACTTGTCATACATCTATAAGTTAGAATCTTTGGGATACAAGATATTGATAAATCATCAAAATATCTAGGAAGCATCCAGAATATGGCCGAGATATCTTGAAACTCTAGAAGCTTTTAAGTCTTTTGGACTAGGGCCGAGATATTTCTCTTCTCTTGCACCATTTTCTTTTTTTTAACTTGGCTGACTGTATCCATATGAGAGCTATATGAAATGCCAATTTTATCAAAAAAAAAAAAAAGTTTTTTGGAGTTTGAGTGAGTTTTGGACTCCGTTGCTGAGGTCATGACATATAGCTCTAGGGAGGCAATTTAACAAAGAAATATATCATAATAATTACAGAACCTTAATAAACAAAACCTTTATTCTCTACTAAATACTAGAATATAGCATGTGCTTTTCATGTGATTATGAATGGATGGATTAACATATTAGAAAAAGAGTTGGTAGTTGGAAAAAAAAAAAGAGCTGAAAGGCATGAACAGTATAGTTATAAATATATATCGGAAGTGGAACCATATACTCAAAACAGTAGAGTCGAAGCCCCCAAGTGTTTATACTACGATAGTAAAGTTTTATTATTTTACTTCCTTACAGTGCGATGGTATATATTAATACACCAGGATGTGGCAGTAATCATGAACATAATTTTTAAATTTTTGGATAAAGTAAGAAGAAATATTAAATATTGGAGGATGGGTTTGAATCCTTTGATCTTATGGTTGACAACATGCTCAACTTTCTTATCCAGATTTAGCAGAATGGAAGAAATATTAGGAAGGGAACATGGAAAGAACGCATGGTGAGAGAAGGCATGAGAAATATAAATGATCAAACAAGCCTCATGCATAGATGCATTAAGAGTGTCGACATCAATGTTTTAAAACTTGCTTAGTCATCGATGTTGACCAGCTCAAAATCCATGACCTAAGAAAACTTGGAAAGAATGCATAGTGGAAAAAGGCATGAGAAATGCAAATGATCGAACAAGCCTCATGCATAGATGCATTAAGAGTGTCGACATCAATGTTTTAAAACTTACTTGGTCGTCTGTGTTGACCAGCTCAAAATCCATGACCTAAGGAAATTTGGAAAGAATGCATAGTGGAAAAAGGCATGAGACATGCAAACGATCGAACAAGCCTCATGCATAGATGCATTAGTAGTGTCGACATCAATGCTTTAAAACTTGCTTAGTCATCCATGTTGACCAGCTCAAAATCCATGGCCTGCAAGATGGCATGTGTTGAGTCAATTCCAAATCGAGAATTTATAAAAAAACTAAGTGACCTACCACCTTGTTAAATTTAACCATTCAACCCCCGTATTCAACCCGCTAAGATCAAATATTGACTAAAAAATAAGAATTCAAAGAAATTGGTTGGAAGCTTTTTTTTTTTTGTGGTCCGACCACTGGAGAAGGGTCGCCACCTAGCGTAGTTTAAAGCAAGATAATCTTTTGCTCTTCCTCCTCCTTATTGTCCTCCTCCTCTATCCTCTACTCTCATTTGATCTTCTCCCATGCCAATCCAACATGTGTGGCCTCTTAAAGACCAAGCAAAAGCTAAGCAGCACTATTTGGACATTGCCAACACTCCAAATGAATGCAAATTTCGATGACACAAATACATGTACTTTTAATACTAATATAGTAGCGAGTACATGCCATGCACATGGAGAACCTAGTGATCAATATTTAAGTTATAGGATAAAATGATTAGATTGCAATTATATGCACATCAATAATCAAACAAAATTTCTAATATATCTTTATATCTACCAAAAGTGATTGAGTAGAGTTGCCTCCTTTTCCCTCAATAATAGTCCACACAAAATAGTAATCTTTGCCCAAACCCTAAGTCTCCTATAACATAATAGTAATTTGAAAGAAGATAGTTTGCACCTTTCATTATTTAACTCGAGATGGTCAAAAAATATATTTTAAGAAAAAGGCATAGGACATGTGTTTTATTATGTTCAAACTGTTAACAAGATATTAGTAGAAGGAAGCATTTCATTCTACAATACAATGACACATATAATCTATGCATTCATTTAATTGAATTTTAGGACATGAATGTGATGTCCTTTCGACCCTGCTATTTATCATTTACTAAAATTTTTAAGAGCAGTTGCCATGCTATAGTTATTTGTTATTAATTAACATCTTTTAGAAAGCAAACTATGTTTAAACTTGATCTTTATTCAAGTAATTTCTCATGCAGACTCATATATTATATGTTTTTCCAGCCACAGTATCATTTTAGTGAAGCATGATGCAGTAATTAAGGATAATCAACAACAGTTAATGAGCTTTATCATTTCGAAATCTTGACATTCAAATCTTCAGTTCTTTTTTTATCACCTAATTACTATCGCATGTATTCCTATTGTTATAATTTCATGAAATCTTACTATTTAGTTATAACTCCATTCAACTAATAATATTATATACAAAATGGAATTCTTACAAAGTGAAGTAGTAAAGTTAGTTTGCTCTTGATCACTTGTGTTTCTTTTCAAAATTTACCATCTATTTAATAGATGATCACAGAATAGTTTCATTTTAACATAATGGTGCCCATGTTTAAGTACTTAAAATAACTAACTCATTCCATTCTTCCAACTAAATAAGTCGATAAATGAAATCATATTATGAAAGGTAACTATTAGGTTGTTTAGTAAGGAAAAGGAAAGGTAACTATTAGATTCAATTCGAGATTACCAGGTCTATTTATTATTTAAATAATAATATTTGAATTTAAAATCATGCGACTCATATCCAAAAAATAAGGAGCTTGGTCACTTCCTCAATTGAAAAGTTCTCTCTTTAAAGAAATCAACAGTATCCGTATAAGTATATAACCATTTAAGGGTAAATAGACTCCTCCAGAAATAAGATCGATGGTGAGAGAGACTTGGCTCGAATTCATGTATTTGGGTATGCAATCAATAGACAACAAATCAGTGATCAAAATACTTTTTCAACTTTATAGCTTTTAGAAAGGTTAACATGAGAATCTCTTCATACTCAGGCTACCCTGCAAAGTCTCTGGCTGTATGGTGGGATTGTTGTGGTAGTAGAGCTAAGTTTCAAACTTGTATAACTTGCTTACAGGAGGGAGAACACAAGTGGTATCTAAACAATAAAAACCACATTTAAGCAATTTATTCAAAGTAATCATAGTAGGATTCTCTATGTAAAAAAAAGAAGATTAAATATAATGGTCAGCAAAATTTTCTAATAAGCAATTCTAGACGACATCAAGAATTAAAAGATTTCCTACCAAAACAAACCAAAAATTTTGAAAACTTCCCATGATCAATTACCCCATGCAAAGGATCGTGCTACTTTGGCCAAATGCTAGCAATCCAATCTCTTAAATATAAAAGATTGAAAATAGCATAAGCCTATATATCTTTTATAGAAGCTTTCAAGGATTTATTGTTTCTAAGATGTCTAATAAAATTTAAAGAGATTGCCTAGCATTTTCATGGCATCAATTAGTTCAGTACCTCAAAATTTTCATGTAAACCTGTAATAATACATTGATAAAAAGGGAGATAACAAAAGCAATGATTTAGTGCCTGTCATAAGTCTTTAACAGGTTAGTAACGTTATCGAAACTCTGCACCTATTGGCTTGATTTTAATTGACTAAAATAAGGTTAAGATCTGTGCAATGTATGGGTTACAAGACAAACAATGATCCCACCGAAAAGATAAACCTTAGTAATGCTTACAATTTGCTCAGGTAGGGGATTTGGGTAAAAATGGCCATCAAACATGCACCATGAGAAGAAAAAAATAATGATGCCATTAGATAGATAAATCTGAGGACCTGTTTGATATAACTATAGTTTCTTATTTTCAAATTAAAAAACTAAAATATGAAAATTGTAAGAAAAATCTGTTTGAGAGAGCATTTTTTTTTTAAATTCTGGTTTTTAAAGAACTCTAGTTTGGTTTTTGAAAACAGTTGTAGCAAAGGTTATCATTTTTTTCAGCATAGGAGGGCTTCTTCCTTTCAGCATCATCTTCACTAAGTTACTTTGTCTTCACATACATCTGGACTATAAAGTAAACTATAAAAATTATGGGGATTGCTCTTTAGTTTATCCTTTTCCAAGGTACTAACAAATAACCATTTGTTTTGGCACTTGAGGTCTCTCTTTTTTTATTGTCAATTTCACTATTTATTTATGTATTATGCTTGAATAATCTTAATCATCTAAGGTTGTAAGCTTTTGTTGTTTGGTTGGTTGTGTTAATATTAATGATGATTTCAGCTGGCTTTTTTCTTTCTTTTTCCTGTATTTGGTTGGGTCATTCAAATCCTGAGAATTGATGAAGTGTATGTGCTGAAAAGGATATTTGAAATCTAATCAAGTGCATAATATCATGCTTCAGTCTTCTACATACATTATTTACCTATCTTTCTTGGCTGGTGTATTGCATTTAAGGCTTTGTACTGATCTCCCTGATCGTCATAATTGTCACTGCTTATGCAACCATTCAGGGTTCATAATTCTTGCTAAATGCTGAGAATTTGCAGTGGAGTACATTCTTTTCTGCTGCTTCAACTATTATATGTGTGCCTTCACTCCATATATCGCTGCCATGTGCATATCACACTTTTTCCAAACGATCCTCCACTTTAGCTAATGTCATGCTCCGAATTTGGATCATGACACGCCGTGCTATTATAAAATTAAACATACAATAACACGCAGCCACTTTAAAACTTCAAATCAATTATAAACAATTATATCTTAAATGTCATCAAATGTTTCATTAGTAAAGATTGATTACAAAGCGTTTAAAAATACCAACATTTAATATTTTATTTTTTTCATAACTATGAAGCATGTCGCGCTCCTTGTTTCTAGCATATCCTATTTATCTGTAAGAATATAAATAAATTGGTGTGAGTTATAAAGCTCAGTAAGTAACCACGCATAATCTTTTCAGATCAAGCATAATGTTTTGTATGCCAATGCACTATTTTTAAAAATAAAGAGTTGTAACAAAGTAAACATTTCATATAATCAAATGAGTCATAAAACTATGCATGCCCATTCATGCAACTTCATAAATATAACTATGCATCATAAAACTTTTGTCCTTATTCCATGCTTTGAAATCCGTATTCTCAGATGGTAGTGTAGCTATGGTCGCTCTTATTCCCACGGCAAGGCCTTTACCATTGTAGGGTCATCTTCCAGTTACTATTATCTATTGGCGGGAGTCGTAAAGCCAAGTTACTTTTACCCACTGGCGGGGGTCGTATGCCTAGTTACTCTTACCCACTAGCGGAGGTCATACATGGCGATCTGAGAGTTTTTAAAAGATATCATGCTTTTCATAATTCTTATTTCATAGAAATATTGAAAAATGAATAATAGCATCATGATAAATAAAATTCATGATCATGCTGAAAACATTGATTTTCGTGCAACTTCTATTTCATCATAAATTTATATACATATTATGATATTCATGATGAATGTCATTTAATTAAACTCATACAACTATTTCTATCATATGCTTGATCTTAATTTTGTAAAAACATAAATAATCATATACAATTTCATAATCAAGTAATCACAAGTTTTTTTTTTTTGGTAAAAACGGCATTTCATATAGCTCTAACGTGGGTACATCCAGCCATATCAGAAGAAAGAAAAGAGTACAGAGTAAGAGGTATCTCTCCTACCGATGTCCAAAGGATCTCTTCGAAGTGTCGGGCAACATAGGAGGCAACCCAATCTGCTGTGCTGTTTGCCTCCTGAAAAACGTGTAAAGCCTGAAAATCGCTTAACTCCTGAGCAACCTACGAGTATCACGGATAAGAGGATGGCCATCAACATATCTGTCCAATCCTCAAACCCAGTCAATCATCACAGAGGAGTCCCCCTTAAGGCATAGATGCTCAGCACCCACTACCTACCTGGCAAAGAATATCCCTTCCCAAGCTGCCCGCAGCTCCGTCCCAACAGCAGTAAGTCCCAGCATACAACGACCACCAGCTGTTATCATCCTCCCAAGATGATCTCTGATCACAAAACCAACACCTCCGGACAATCCGTCCACCGACATACTACCCTCGAAGTTCACAAGTATTTGATAAACTATAAAATTATATCAAGGTTACTTACCTTAGTTTGCCCACCAACCTTAGGTTTGAGTGCCAATTCTTCAATTACCTAACAATATTATCAAATTACCTGTTAATTGCACGTTCAACTTTCTTTATTTACATTCTTTATTAATTAACCAGTTTACAACCCATCTATAAGACCCAATTTCATTCTTAGGTCTCTAATCTGGTTCAATTTCTGATCTAGGTCTACTCAAATCCTCAATTTGGGTCTGGCCCAAATGTCTGATTTTGGGTCTAAACACTATGCTGGTTCAGGTCTGAGCCAATTACATACTGGTTCAGATCTGACCCAATTTCTGGTTCAGGTTTGGGTCAATTGCATACTGGTTCAGATCTGTTCTAATTACTGGTTCAGGTCTGGGTCAATTGCATACTGGTTCAGTAAATTCTGGGTTTAAGAATATTGGATTCAGACCAGAGCCTAGCCCGGCCTCGGGCTTCTAAAGCCAAATTTATTTGAAGCCCACTCCGGAATTAGGCCCAATTTGGCCCACAGCAATTTTTATTTTATTTTTCTTTCTTCTTTTCTTCTTTTTCTTTTCTTTTCTTTTCTTCTTTTTCTTTTCTTTCTTCTCCTCCCTTCTCGAACCTTCTTCTCCTTCTTTCTTCTTTCCGTCCCGATCTCCTCCTCCTCTTCCCTCGATGAAGCTAGGAGGCTCGGTGAAGCGCTCGGAAGGAGGCCGGCCCAAAGTCGGCGGTGCTACGGCCAACCAGCGGTGCCCGCGGCCACGGTCCAATCTGTAGCAGCCGCGGCTCAGCTGGCCGCACTCCTCCTCCATCTCCGGTGGAGGGGATGGGGCACGGGATCCCATCAAGAAGTAGAGGAACCCGGCCGAAGCCGGTGGTGCCCGCATAGCACACAGTCGACGTCTGCGGTCGGCCCGATGTCGTCCATAGTGCCCCGAGCTGGCGGCGTCCACGGCCAAAACAGGGAGATCCCCCTTTGGCTCTTCTTCTCCGACAACTTCCGGCGGAGATCAAACCGGTTCCACCCATGGAAACCGGATTTGCTCGAGCCAAGAACCCTTCCGTGAATCAGAAGGTAGGTATACATTTAGGATTTTTAGATCTAGGATTTTAATGGAAGGCGAAGCCACCATCGAGTGGAAGGGGAAGGTTCTACTGCATGGGCTGTCAATGGCCTTCGGTCGACTGATCCAATGTCTGATGGATGCCGCCCATGGTGAGATCTTCCCCTCCATTACATCATCTTCCTACCATTCTTTCTCTGTTAATCATCTCCTAGCTAGATTAGATCTAGCCTAACAGCATGTAAATCATAAATATAAAGAAGGGTTAAGGATTTACCTAGCTCCGAGGAGCCGTGAAGTGTTCCCAGCAAACTACTATGTCTGCTCCGGCGGCTCAGGGTGGTGACGAGTAGTAGGTCCCTCCTCCTCCTGCACTGCTGCTCCCGATCCGGCTCCTTGCATAGAAGGAAGAAGGGTAAGGAAGGTAATAGGGTGGTCGATGGAGTCCTTCACTGAGGACTCCATGGTATTTTATAGCGCTCGCTCCAAGCTCAGAGGGGTGGGGACCACAGCTATTAGGCGGTTATAACCGCCTTAACAGCTGCCGATCTCCACCGCCTTCCTTCCAAAGTCTCCAGATGGTCCGCCGACTTTGATCCATGCCGGTCCATCTGGTCTGGGGTTTACAAGCTATACTTTAATGTATTGTTTTAGTTTTGGGATACTTTGTTGTGAGTCTTTCTCACTCTATGATCTTCGCAAGTAGTGGTTAATAATTCTTTTTACTACTGCACTATTGATGTCAAAAAGGTGCTGTAAATTATCTAGGCTCTACTTTGTGTGTGTGTGTGTGTGTGTGTGTGTGTGTGACCAGTCATGGCCTAATTTTGAAGATCGAGAACTATGCTTTGATATGACAACAATATTTGGGAGGTAAAAGGTGGATTGTTATAAGGCTCATTTGGTTCGCAAGAAATTTTTTTCTTCGTCGGAATATTTTTTTTGAGGAGGCTAGTATCTTGATATATGATGCCTGAAAAAAATGAATTTGCATATTTGGTTGATCATGAAAAAGTGGCATACTTGAGAATAGTATATCTTTGGTTGAGCATCTATTTTTTGGAAAAGTTGAGTGTTATGTTCTCAATAAAGAAAAAGATCTTGTCTCATTTTATCTAAAAGCTTAAGAGCAGAAAAAAAAATTACCCCAATTTTCAGCTAGTGGGAAAGTAACCTTTTTATATTCATATGGATCTTATTTTCATGAAAAAGCTACTTTTTTATATTTCTTTTTTGAAAACTCTAACCAAACGTAAAAATATTTCTTCATTTTTTTGTTGACCAAACTTTCCTCCCTTCTCTTCTCACAAATCAAATGTATCCATAAAATTTGATGATGCTTGATGAAACTGCATTGAGGATTGTGGACTGTGCCTTTGTTTTTTGGGTGTGTGGATTTTCTATATATGAGTTGTATGGTTCCTGTCTGCAATGGCGTTGCTTTTTGATTTTTTGTTCATCCTGCAAGTATATTTCTGCATCTATTTTCTTTCTCGTATATCTTTAGCTTTTAGATTACAGTTTTCTTTTGTTGAGAAAATAGGTTTGGTTTTAATGTATGCTAAAACTGCTTCTTATAACACATGATTTTCTACACGGTGGTTAATCTTTGATTAGAAAAAACTTTTATGAATTTATAACTAATTCATAATTACGTTGTTAAGAGATTTTAGAAAATCATTTAAAGAACTAGTTAATAACTTTGGTAAGTTATTTTGATGTTAATCAGTTGGCCTATGTCCTCATCCAAATGAAAGACAGCAAAGGAAAGCAGCCTGTCCTGAATATTTTTCAGTTCAAAGAAAGATGCTAGAGACTTCCACGAATAGTTGTAATAGTGTAAAGGTCTGGTCCATTGACCGGCCCAAGATCTTGCGCAGGCCCAAAAGAGCTGCATGAATTTTGGCGCACAATAGGATAAAAAACAAATTCCATCTCACGTGACTGGAGGAAGAGTACTCCATTTTCCATTCCTTTGGCCCCAAATTTTGATTATAAAAAAAGATGCCCCTTCCCTCCTCTCAAGCATCCACCCTTAAAGCTTTTGGATTTTCAAGCTTTTCGTGGAGGATTTGCCGTCGTTTGGACCATGAGATTTCATTGGCAGCAAGGTGAGGTTGCTAATCCTTCTTTCCTTCTGTTTTCGATCTTCTAACCGTTATTGTCACTTGATTTAATGGCAAGGCCACGGAATGCGAAAAAAAGTTTGGCATAATCAATTAATTAATTTTTTTTTATTTTTAAGTTTGGCGCCATTAAATCGGAAGCCAAACAAAAAATAAAAAAAAAATAATTAAAGAGAAAAAGAAGAAATAAAGAGGGCTAAAATTTTATTAGGATCTCGATGAGAAGAAGGAAGCTTTGAAAGCCGCCGAGGTTGGAGCTCCGGTTACCCCCCAAACGAGGCAGAAGATATAGAGCATCTACGAGCGACGACGACTACAAAAAAGACGGAAGAGAGGACGACAGCAGGTTACATGATCGGTGGCTCTGATACCATATTGAAAAAGAAAGAATAAAAGAAGAGAATTGTATTTCTGCCTGTTAATTACAATGTACAGGAGCAACAAGATGAAGTTTGGTAAGACCGACTAAATTTGGCATAATTAATCAATCAATAGATTCTAACAAAGAACAAATCTCAACAGAAACAAGCTAAGGAGATAAAGCATCAATCCAAGAGGTTGTAATAGCCACCAAGGTGGTAGCCTAGTGGTACTGGGCAGCAATTCTAACCACAAGGTCTCAAGTTCGAATCGCTGCGGCGACGATTAAATTGTGGACCAGAGCTCACTACTTTGGCTACTGCTTGGACTTGTGGTGTAGGACCGCTCTTGAACCGCTAGTAGCCGGGGTGGTGCCGGGTGTGACGTACTCACACGTGGGACTCGAGCCAGAGCTCAGAGGAGTAGCTGAGCCGGGCCTGCGGGTGGGGAGGGTATGAGTAAAACCGGTCGGGGTGCCCAACACACGGCCATTTCTGCCCGCATCGAACATTCTCCTGGCGGGGCGGGGGCCAGTGGGAGCTGCTACGCGGGGGTGGGCTTGTCCCTTCCTCCCCCTACCCCTTTTTTTTTAGCAAAAAAAAAAAAAAAAAAAAAAAAGAGGTTGTAATAATTTCCTCTCACATGACCGGCTAACCAGTTGGTATTACCATTCGAGCTAAGTGCTTAGTGGTCGAGAGAGTTGTTTACTCTCCAGTTATAAGGGTCGCAAAAGGCACACAAAGTTGGTCCAAGTGTGCATTCAGCCTTGTGCATGCGAGACACTGGAAGAGACTCCAAGCATTAAACTAAACCAAACAAAAAGAATCAGTAAATCTCGATGCAAAGGAAGGAAAGTAAACCATAAGGATCGCAATTGGTTCCATCTTGGATTTCTTTTTTTTTTTTTTCAATTAGCTATTGTTCGTTGCCATGGGCTGCTCATTTTAACCAAGCCAACTTGATTTTGTCCCAGCCTTACAGCCCATAAGGTTGCACACAGAAGGTGAGTTTGTGGAATAGTATTCTTGCCTGTTCTCCCCTTTGGGTAAATTCCCCCTGTTGCATTTTATCCAACTCCTACAGTACTTCTCTTAGTAACTTATCTTTTCAGAAAATACTGGACACTCGGTACAGATCCTACAAGAGCTGTGCTAGATAGTTTTAAACAGAATAGTACACAATATTTTTTTGAGAAAACACCCAGGTGGAGTCATGTAAATGAGATATGAACCAAGGGCATTGGTCAAACTCCAATGATATTTACCAATTAAACCAACTGGCACTCCCAAGATCATTATACAAAGCTAACTATTTTGAATATATTAATTGTTAGCAAGATATAAAGATGTCATATCTACGTAATCTCAAAAAACACCATTTTAGATGAAAATTTTTATGCAGTATGTTGTTGTGATATAATATTGATAGGAAAGGAAATCTCTATGGAAACCATGGATGAGCACTCGAAAAATGGTAAATTTAATTAGAGATGGTAATCATGTCAGATATGAATCGAGTTGGATCAGGTAAAATATTCATGAATCCGAAACCGATTTACTAATTAAACAGGTCAAAAATTCAGACCTAAACTTGTATATTAAACTGGTAATTCGATTCGACCCATATAAACAATTTATTAAACAAGTTAAGTCATATTAAATAAGTTAAATATATTAAGCAGATCTTTAATGAATTAAATAGATTTAAATAGATTAAACAGATTAGGTTAAATATAATAGAAACGGATTAAGCAAATTTTAAATAGGTTGGGTCATGATCCAATCTAATATTTAACGGATCAAAATCGGTTAAACAAATTAAAGATCTAAAACTTAATCTAACCTATTTAATAAACAAATTTATATAGGTTGTTTTATTTATGATCCAAATTTATTTACCTTAAATTTGGATATTTATGGGTCGGATTGGTGGGTTGGTGGGTCGAACATAAATTGTCATCTTTAATTTTGAGCAGCCAAGTCATCTTTTTCTGCCGTGCTTTAATTGCAAGGTGCCTTTGGATTCTAATTAAGATCAAAAGTCCAGAGGGCACCAAAAGACAAATTGGTACCAGATGGGACGTGATCACGTGGTTGGGCCACCGTGAGGCTGCAAAAGCCTCGACGGCGCGAGAATTGCATGAACGGCGTACATGAGGCATGCGATGGCTTAACACGGCGTTTTTTTTCTTGGTACTTCATAGTTATGAAACGTATAAACTATATATCCATGGAGTGGTAAAGAAGTCCTAGTTGATAAAAAAAATCTATCAGATTAAATACTAAATGCGAGTCCGAAATGAATTTGAGAGGATTAAGATATTTTCGTTTTTTTCTAAAATTGAAATAGAAATGAAACTTTCTCCAACGAAACAGCTAAAATGAGAGCCATTCGTCTATTCTACAGTTCAACTCCCTCCAATCAACTATATCTCCATTATTTTGCGTTTGGAAGAAGTAGAAAGAGAAACACATGTAACAATAATTTTACTCTTTGTCGCTCTAAGTAAGAGATCGAGAGATGCATCATGAGAACAACTTAACCAATATTTCTCGAGCAAGTAGACGGGAAATGGTAATTCTGACACAGATGAAATAGTAGGGATTATGCCATGCATTCTGGTTGATCTCTGTCTGTTAAAATTCATTCTCAACCATTTTCCTTTTGATAAAGCTTTAGTGAGACAATGGAATGACCAATAATTGAAGCGAAGCATCCGCGCGCGCCATGAAAAAGTTTAAAACAATTACGACCACACAAATTTAGATTTATGCGACAACGTTCTTGTCCTGCCGAGAGCATCCACCAAGGCTCGAGTACGAGAGCAAACCATTCCCGGATATTGGGGATAATATGTGGTGCAGGAGCTTGGCTCACATTGTGCTCTCACTGTGAAAAACTTGTGGCCAAGTGGAAAACGGAACTACTTGTTCTGGATTTTAAATGTAATTGCCATCGAGACAGTGATAGGGAACTACTCGTTCTGGGTTTCCCTCGTCTATAAATTTCCTCTCCAACTTAAGTTAGAAGCACCAACCAAGCTAAATTAAGCTCTCTCGCCTCTCTCTCTCTCTCTCTAAGTAATGAGCTCTTTGGAAGTGAAGGTGGAAATGGAGGAGGTTTGTTGGAATGCCATGGCCGGAGGTGGTGACCGGCCGGTGAAGCATGAGGTGCAGAGCGGGGGCGAGGAGGAAGGGCTATACTTGACGTGGGAGGATCTGTGGGTGACCGGATCCAACGGTAAGGGTTCGTCGAGGGTGATACTGGCCGGGCTCACCGGGTACACCCGGCCAGGGGAGCTTCTGGCCATCATGGGTCCATCGGGCTGTGGCAAGTCCACTCTTCTTAATGCCTTGGCAGGTAACAAAAGGACCATCTACTAGTTGGTGTTCGCACCTTCCCTCACCTTAAAAAAAAAAGGCAAACAAAATTAGAAGCATGAATTTTTTATTATCAGAAGTAAAGAGGTTTTTTTTCTTTTTTGTTGAGAAGCTTAATATTTTCCGATTGTATTAAGAAACTAAGCAGATAAGAGAGAAGGCAAGTAAACAAACAAGGGAGTCTTAAGGACTGCTCAACCATTTCCTAATCACTTTGCTTATAAATCCTCTCTCATCAAATGGCACAAGAAAATCTCCAATCTCCTTTTATATATCTAATGGCTTGCTTTGAAGGAGGTCCAGAGATCAAATCCCAAGTATTGTTTTATAGAGTTAAAATAATTTCTTTTATAACCCTTTTTTTTTTGTACTCTCATCGGCTAAATAGGCCTACGAGATATAGCTTAAAAACTGTAATTTTTTAGCACTAGGACTAGGTTGAATTTATATTGAAACACTCAGATTGAATGCTTGAATGCGCTGCCTCTCAATGACATGCAAGCTCCTAGGCCTTCATTTATCAAGAATGATCTCTAATTTAGTCCGTAACAATCTAAAACCTCATCCAAATGGCTAGTCGGAAGGTATTATTTGGATTTCTTAATTTTGTATAAATAACTAAGATCTAGCCAACGAATAACCGATCTCAAACTAAACATACGCCCGCACGGGTCTTTACATACTCTCCCCCATTTAAGCCCGGATGTCCTCGTCAGGATAAGGGTTCAAATCCATTCAAATCTAATCATAAGCACCGCGATCGGCCTGAGGTCAGCCCCAATAGATCTGTGCTGCAGTGCTCCTTAGTCCACATAGGTTATGGGCCAGGTCTGCTCTGATATCATTTATAACAACTTAGGACCTCACTCAAAATGGATATAGTCTATCTAACGTTAGAGCTAATCTTAAAGCTCATCGTCGTCCTCTTAAATTATTGGATGTGCTGTTCCAATGGTGACTTTATATGCATTAGAGAATAACCTGCGATCCATCATTTTCCTTATAGCACATTTGTAAGTTCTCATACGGTCAGAAGGTTGATGTAATTGAGGGTACTCAACATCTTTACCATATATATATATATATATATATATGAAGGAACTTTCATAAATATATTTCTTTTTACAGTGAATGATGCATTTACCTCAGATTAATTTTCTCTATTTCTTTGATACCCAAAAAAAAAGGGTAATAGCAACCAAAAACAAGAATATATTTATTATGTTACCTTGCTTAATTCTCACATGCATCAGATGTGTGCATAATATCAACTGCTTAGAATAAAATAGTATCTAAAATAATATTGTTGAGTAGGACAAGACTACTTGGCCAAGTGATCTAGGACTAAATCCAGTTTTCTGTATTCATTTTTAACAGTCAAGAAGCCAATCAAGACATGACATAGTGGCAAAACGGTTAAAACACATGGAATGTTAGCAAGAAGATCTGTGCCAGTTGGAATATTTGAACTTGGATTGTAAATCCTAGCTAACTCGGTAATAATAATATCTACTTGCAGGGAGACTCGACTCAGGTACAAAACAATCTGGACAAGTGTTGGTAAATGGTTGGCATCAGACGCTAGCATTTGGGACTTCTGTAAGCACATCTTTTCTTTTTTCCTGCACTTCACTATTCTCTCTTCATAATTCTTCAAAATGTTATTAGTATTTTAATACATACATGGATACAGCACTCAAATATATGAGGATTATGGGTTTAACCGAGCCAAGCTTGAAATAGCCTGGGTCTAATCAAACTTAGCTTGAAATTAATTGAGTCTGAAGTTTGCATCAAGATTTTCACCTTTATATGTGACCTAGCTTGATTGATCTAATTTCAAGCCTATCTTCTATTACATGGATATATACCATAGCCCTTGCATTTGTGAAAAACTTGTAATATTCATCCAAGCTTGTGATGCTAACAAACTAATATTGATATGCATAATTATCAAATGATCTTTTCCTCATTAATTCAGGCTTACGTGACCCAAGATGACATTCTGATGACAACTCTGACAGTGAGAGAAGCTGTATACTATTCTGCACAGCTCCAACTGCCAGACTCCATGTCTAAATCTGAGAAGAAGGAGAGAGCAGAGACGACTATAAGGGAGATGGGCTTGCAAGAAGCTATGGACACAAGGATTGGAGGGCAGGCATCTAAGGGAATAAGTGGTGGCCAGAAGAGGAGGGTTAGCATTTGCATAGAGATTTTAACACGACCAAAGCTTCTCTTCTTGGATGAGCCCACAAGTGGACTAGACAGTGCTGCATCATATCACGTTGTGAATCGCATTGTAGACCTATCTCGACATCATGGAAGGACTATTATCGCTTCGATCCATCAGCCTAGCAGTGAAGTTTTTGAGCTTTTTGATAACTTGTGCCTTTTATCTTCTGGCAAAACAGTTTATTTTGGACCTGCTTCTTTAACTAATGAGGTGAGCCTGTGCTTCAAAATGGCTATAACTTCTTTTTTTTTTTTTTTTGATAAAAGCACAAATGGTTCTAATTGAACAACATCTCGACTTTATTCTATCTGTTGCTGGAAATTGGACCCGGGGGCGACCGTCGGCTGAGAGGGGAGGAGCTCCGCTGCTGGAACGATAGGTGGCGGTGCGTCAGCTGGTGGCGTCCTCCTGGAGAACTTGCAAGAAGCCGGTGGCCGGGATCTCCGGCGCCGGCCCTCCGATGCTTAAGTCAGAGGGGGCTAGTATATGAGTGGAGTAAAGAGGAGAATGTTTGTTCTTCTGTCTCTCCCTTTTTCTTTTTCCCCAGGTTCCCTTTTATAGAAGGATATTATGTTACCTGAGAGGTGACAGGGCAAATTGTCTTCTTCATGATAATTGAGCATGATCATGCTCATTAATGGCATTGTGGAGGATGAGACCGGATCAGACCGGAGTCAGCGAATTGTCATGGTTGATCGGACCTGTTGGAGTGGTTCAACTGCCGGCCGTGGTGGGCCTGGGGTTCGTAGATAGCAAGTGCATTAATTGCTGAGTGAACCGGTGATCAGGGAGAGCCATACGCTTTGATGGTCCAGTATTCTGGAGATCATCTTGAGCCGTGTTCATTAATGGTTGAATGCACTGGAGGCCCGCAGGGGTCACACGCATTAATGATCGGGTGTGCCGGAGGCCTGCGGAGGTCACGTGCCTTAATGGCTTGACGACGGTAGCAGAGTACGGTGGAGTTGGATATCTAGTTGTCAGATTCTCTCTAAGGGATTAGGCTGGGGTCGAATATTTGGACAAGGCATTTTTAGGGCTCGGCACCTGGCCGGGTGCCGAGCCGAGCCAGTTGCTCAGTGGGGTGCCTTTAATTCGAGCGTCGCGAGGTCGGTGCGTTCTAGTCGGCGTCTCCTGGTCGGGCGCTTTCTGGTCGGGCGCCTTTCTGGTCGGCGCTCTTCTGGTCGGCGCTCTCTGGGCGAGCGCCTCCGGGCTGGCGCGACTTGGGTTTTTCCCCCAACACTATCTATCTATCTTTCCTCTATTGATATCATAGAATATATACCTACTGGGTAGATCATTGCCATGTTTCCATCAAGAAGTGATTCAAATTTTAAATTATTCTGTTTTCATAATAAAAATTATTCAACTCTTCAAGCTTTTATATGTTGTCATTATTTTTCAAGCTCATTTTTGGAAGCAGGCTGTTAATCTAAGAACTCTCCACTTTTTTGATCTGAACCAGTAACTGTTATTGTAACCAACCATCTATATGGACCACTAAAACGGACAAGATCAAGATCTTATATAGTAATCATATGACAGGCAGTTGTAATTAATTTCAAGTTCAGGAAAAATTTATGTCATTAATGATCAAATAGCCAATTTGAGTTTTCCTTTTCTTCCACAACATTGTCGCATATCTGCTGAATCTATTTCATATGCACCCTAAATGAGGAGTTCTGGCATCTTCTTTATGTACTTAAAAAATTGAAAACTTGCTTTTGAAAAATTTAGTCTAATTGAAAACTTACATTCTCCTAAAGATATGACATTGAACGAATAAAGGTTAGAAAATGTTGGTAGTGCAATCAATCCTTTGACTTCTAATGATTCAGTATTCTATTTTCTCTTGCAGTTTTTTTCTCAAAATGGCTTTCCATGCCCATCCATGAGAAACCCCTCTGATCACTTCCTCAGAACTATCAACAAAGACTTTGAGACAGTTCCTTGTGCACTTCTGTATCTAGTTCTTGATATCTAGTTCTTGAACAAACTGGAATATACAAAAGAAAAGTGCTTACGATTTTTTTCCTCTCCCAATTAGGAGATGGTAAAAGGCTGTAGTAGCCAATCAAAAACCACTGCTGAAACCATTGATATCCTCGTAGGATCATACAAGCTATCCAATATCCACCAAGACGTTGAGAGGCGAGTAGCTGAGATGCGCAGATTGGTATGTCAATTACATGAATCTTCCTTGACCATGATTGTATTATCCATAGCATGACTGCTGCAGAAGAGAATGCAAAGTTTTAATCACAATATCAATTATCACAAAGAGGTTTCCTTATGCAGGAAGGAGATGCTGTGAAGACTGGAAGTCAAGCTAGTTTCACTACTCAGTGCATTGTCCTCACCAAAAGATCATTTAAAAACATGTACAGAGATCTAGGATACTACATGCTGCGACTCGCAATTTATGATATATTGTGTCTATGCATTGGGACCATGTTTTATGACATTGGACATAGCTATGGATCAATCCAGGTGAAATGCCTAACTCTGAAGGATACTTGTTACAACCTTTGTTTTCTAGGATATTTTTTTCAAGAGCCTTAACAGGCTAGCCTAATTTCAATTTTATGGAGTAGCTAAATGAGTCAAACTGTAGACCTTCAAGTAATGGCCATGATTTATGACTGGCTCCCAACCTGCCATCACTTGGTCCGAGTTAAGGCCAAAGACAATTTGAGCAGAAGAGGTGCCTATGGTAATACTAGAGATCCGCAGTTATATAAGAGAAATCCGTTTTATTCATCATATAAGCCCATACAGCCATAGACATGTAAAAAATCCAATTGGCATAGAAGAAGGCAATGGTAATTGATGAATGTGACATCGTAATTCAACTTTAGGCAATAAGGCCAGAAAGGTCGATTTAATACTCAACCTTGAACTGGATATATTTCAATATTGAATTTAGAACAACATGGTATTTGTCAATAGTTTAGTGATCTTCATTGGAAAAAAGTGTAACCAAGGAACTGATGTGTAGATTTAAACTTTCCAGGCTAGGGGTTCGGTGCTTCTGTTCGTATCATCATTCCTAACTTTTATGGCAATTGGTGGTTTTCCTTCCTTTACAGAAGAGATGAAGGTTAGTGGCATTCTTAATGTTCATTATTTAAAAATTTCAGAAGTCCTATTTATCCATGAATTCAAACTATGCATGGTAATATAAGGTCCTGTAATATTGCTTCTCCTCTCGCCGCTCAGCATGTTTCGCAGATTGATACAAGTATGCATTCAAACTAAAACACCAACATGGCACTTAGAATGCCAGCTTCAATTCTACAAGTTCCACTCGATCGGTATTTTACATATCAATTTCAATAAAACTCTTTCATGTAGACCTGTTCTGGATATATGTAATTTGGCAAGCCATCACGTTGGTTGTTCTAAGCGAGCAACTTCATGTGTTTGGTTTGTAGCTTGACAAATATTTTGTAATTGGATTTACCAAAACCTACTTAATTACAGTAATTTGTCCTATAGAAATTGGCCATTGGACAAGTTTTGCAAGATGGAGGCTACAACGACAATTTTTGGGTTAATCATAAAGGTGTTGTTTTTGCGAGTAATGGCCAGCCAAACATTACATACAACCAAGTAATCACATAAAACAGCTGCCATAAATGCAATTACTATGACATGTAATTTCAGCTACATGAAAACTCTAGTCACTGGTAATCAGAGCAGTTCATAGTTGTAAAATAATTTCTTAATTGTTCATAGATTATTTCATAAATGTGTTATGAAGTTGTCACTAACTGTCAACTTTTTTTTGATCCAAAGATCTTTCAAAGAGAGAGACTAAATGGGCATTATGGTGTCACTGCATTCATGATCAGTAACATGCTTTCTTCCGCACCATATTTAGCTCTTGTCTCTATAATCCCAGCAGCCATGGCCTACTACCTTATTGGCCTCCAAAGCGGAGTTGATCACTTCATTTTCTTTGCTATGGTGTTGTATGCATCGATGTTGCTTGTTGAGGGCATGATGATGATCGTCGCTAGCATTGTGCCCAATTACCTCATGGGCATCATCACCGGTGCCGGAATTCAAGCAACGATGATACTATCGGCCGGCTTTTTCCGATTGCCGAATGATCTTCCGAAGCCAGTGTGGCGATACCCAATGTACCACATAGCCTTCCACAAGTATGCCAACCAAGCTTACTACAAGAATGAGTTCATTGGACTTTCCTTTCCCAACATCCAAGCTGGGGGTGCAGCCACTATTACTGGGGAGGAAATTCTGAGGGATTTTTGGCAGATGGAGGTGGGACACTCTAAGTGGGTTGATCTTGCCATCTTGTTTGGTATGGTTATTCTATATAGGGTCTTGTTTTTGGTCATTGTGAAGACTAGTGAAAAGGTGAAGCCCATGGTTAGGGCTGGTCTAAACAAGGATCCCAAACAGGTCATAGGGCCGCCCTCAACACCTCTAGCTGATGTAAACCCATAAAAAGATTTTTTTCTCTTTTTTCTTCATTTTACTAGGTATAATCAATGTGTTTGGTCCATGTAATTCTGATGTTTTATTTAAAAGTGGGACCATCTGATAGATCATTGTTTTTTGAGTAATATCCAGGATTTTGACGTAGACCTCCTTAAGGATAAGTAGGTAAAGGAGAAGTGCTAACCAATTGAGCTAACAATTGTTTGTGTTTGATGGAGTGTTCTGGTGTCGTAGATAGAGAGTTGATAGATGTAGTTCCATTTAATCCTTATTCATTTATTTTCTTTGTACCTTGGCTATCTGAGTAAATGTTAGAATTCGACTGGGGCGATTCAAACAAACTAGTGCTGCAAGAAGAGATCGTCCATATTAATATATAAGATCGAGAGTTCAGTGTCAGCATCTCCATGATTCCCAAGCATACAACATTGCCTACTTCCCTAGCTACATGTATCTATGTTTTCCACTACAATCCATTGTCCATACTTCTCAAGCTACATGCCTCACATGTGGCGCCATACTCTAGTCTAGATAACAAAAAAAAAAAATGCAGGAGAGGGGGGATCTAGAGTCCAGCATCGAGTCAAAGTTGCTGGAATACAGAAGCTAATATATAATAGCCTATTGCATTGTTGCTTTAAACTAAATTTTGCTTACTATTAAGTCTAATGTATATTGTTGATCTTTTTCTTTATCAATTTAATCTTTTGAGGTCAATTGGTTAATATAATTCGAAACTCAGATTTGCTAGAAGTCTGACTGATGTAGTCACCTACTCTCTTTTCGCCTCTTTCCGTTGAACACAATTTAATGGGGCGGGCATCAAAAGAAGAAAGTATGGAGTAGGTTTTCTGTTCTACCATGTTTTTCCTAATGTCTATTTTAAAGAAGAAACCCAAAAATTAGGGACTCCTCCTATACAAACAAAGTTTGTCAGTCCTTTGGTTAAAAAAATCAGAAAAAGAAAGGAAATCTCACATAAACGGCATCCTCTTTCTTTCTTGTTTCCAAAATATAGTTTTTATTGATGTATATTACATGGCCAGATGATACACACTAAGCAAATTAGTTATCTAGCAAGCTAACACACACCTCTAGTAAACTAAAATACAGTTTTCAGAATATAGTATTCACCAAATACACACTACTTGGCCAAGTGATACATACTTAGCAAATTAGTTATCTAACAACTCAATATATACCTCTAAACAAATTGATACATAGTTTTTTTTTTCCTTTTTTTTTTCATTGTACTGGGTATAATCACTATATTAATATATAGTGCTGCAAATAAACCAGTTCTGCAAGAAGAGATCGTCCATATTAATATATAAGATCGAGAGTTCATGTTCATGAGGTGCATTTCATTCTCAGCATCTCCATGATTTCCAAGCATGCAACATTGCCTACTTCCCTAGCTGCATGTATCTATGTTTTCCACTACAATCCGTTGTCCATATTTTTCAAGCTACATGCATCATATTTTTCAATCCGTGCTGGACTCTAGCTACATGCATCATATTTTTCAATCCGTGCTCGTTAGTCCAGCACGGAGTCAAAGTTGCTGGAATAAAGAAGCTAATATATAATAGCCTATTCCATTGTTGCTTTAAACTAAATTTTGCTTACTATTAAGTCTAATATATACTGTTTTTTTTTTCTTTATCAATTTAATATTTTGAGGTCAATTGGTTAATATAATTCGAAACTAAGATTTGCTGGAGGTCTGTGCTTGTTCCGTGCTGCACATTTATCTAACAATTGAAGTCTGGCTGATCTATGGAAGTCCTCTTTTCGCCTCTTTTCTCTGAACACAATTTAGTGGGGCGGGCACCAAAGAAGCAAGTATGGAGCGGTTTCCTATTCTATCATGTTTTTCAAGTATCCATTTGAAAAAAAAAAAAACCAAAAATCAGACACTCCTCCGACTGACTAATAGAGTTGTGGGTCCTATGATTAAAAAAATCAAAAAAAAAGGAGAAAATCTCGCATAAATGGCATCCTCTTCCTTTCTTATTTCTGGAACATAATTTTTAATAGTACATACTACATGGCCAGATGATACACATCAAGCAAATTAATCATCTAGGTAAACCAAAACAAAGCTTTCAGATCATAGTATTTGTTGGGGGAAAAGCAGATTGCCCCAAAAACGCATGAACGCATCGCCGGCACGTGACGAAAGCGCCCGACTTGAGGGCGTCCGACCTGGAGGCATCCGACCTGGGGCCCGACTTGGAGGCGTCCGACTTCAAAATGCCCAATTGGAAGCCCGACCTCAGGGCTCTCGACCTGGCGCCTGGCCAGGCGCTCGACTCCGAGACGTCCGACCTGGGCACCCGACCTCAGCATCCTCGACCTCGGAAGTCCGACCTCGCTATCCACCTGCAGCGATCACATCCTTCTACAGCTCGACCAAGGACCACGCCCTGCTACTGTTGTCAACAATTAATGCGCATGGCCTCTACTGATCTCCGGCTCACTCAACAATCAATGCGCGTGCTATCTACGGATCTCAAGCCCTCCACGGCGAACAGCTGACCCGCTCGGCTACGTCCGATCAGCCACGACGACTCATTGGCTCCGGCCTGATCTCCTACGGCAATGCATTAATTCACACGATCGTGCATTAATTCATACGACATGCTCAATTATGACGGTAACCCGATCACCCCGTTACATCACAGGTAATCATGTACCCCTCTATAAAAGGGGAACCCCTCCATCTTAGAAGGGGATGGACTCTAAAACTCTGGAATATATTTTCTCTCCCTCAATACACTTGCCCCCTCTGACTTAAGCATCGGAGGGCCGGCGCCGGAAACCCCGGCTACCGGCTTTTTGCAGGTTCCTCGGAGGACGCCGCTCGCCGACGGACCGCCACCCGCCATCTCACGCCAGAGCTCCTCCTTCTCAGCCATTGGTCGCCCCCGAGTCCAATTTCCAGCAACAGTTGGCGCTAGAGGAAGGGCCCGAGTTGTGGCCATGAAGTTGAGAAGCAAAGGAGCCTCCAATGCCTCCCGGGCGTCCCCCACCAAGCCCTGGATACTCCGTCCAGAACTCACCGCCAAGACCTCCGGCGGACCCAGTCCCCCAAGTCCAGCCGGAACAGTTCAACATTATGGTGCAACAAGTTCAAGCCTTGGCCACGGCAGTCCAAGGCCTGCAACGTGTGGAGCCCTTGCTGCCTCCGCAAGTCACAGGTCCAGTCAGTACTCCCCCCAGACAGATTGGCACCCCAAGGCCAAAACCTCCATGGCTCCTCGAGGGCCAACAACGAGGAACGATGCTGCTGCCAAGGTTCAACCTGAGTGTCTCCAGGGAGGGGCCTAGGCAATGGGCCGCAGCTATCGGAAGCTGAGTCAGCCCCGAGGCAGCTCGCACCAAAGCAGTCTACCGTGGCGATCCCCCAGGATGGGGAACTCGACAGGAAGGTCAAGAAGCTCGAGCACCAGATTGAGGCACTCCATAGCAAGAAGGCAAGGCACGAGGGTGACTTTGAGTTTACCACTAAGTCCTCCTTTTTTTCGCCAGATCGAGGATGAGCCGGTCCCACCAAGGTTCAAAATGCCCCAAGTGGAGCCCTACAATGGAACTACCGACCCCCTCGACCATTTGGAGAGTTACCGAGCCCTCATGGCATTGCAAGGATCCTCGGAGGCTGTGCTCTGCAAGGCCTTCTCAGCGACTCTTCGAAGAACGGCTCGGCTCTGGTTTTTTGGACTGAAGCCGAGCACAGTATCCTCTTTTGAGCAGCTCGGCAGGTAGTTCACCACCAACTTCGCCGCCAGCCGACGTCAGCGGCGGACGTCGGACTCCCTCCTTGACATCAAGCAAAAGGAGGGAGAGTCTCTCAAAGACTACCTCGACCGTTTTACCCCTGCAACTTGGGAGGTTCGCGAGCTCGACCAGTCGATAGCCATGTCGGCACTTAAGACTAGGGCTCGATTCTACAGGTTCCTTTTCTTTATTGAGAAGAGCTTCCCCGCCAACTTCACCGAGATGTTGTCCGAGCTCGAAAGTATGCGAAGGCCGAAGAGGCTATCGCTTCCAGGCGGGGCGCGACCGAGCAGGCCTCAAAGAAGCAGAAAAGACGCCGCGAGGAGTGCGGCCGTCCGAAAAGCCCGTCTCCCCGCCGAGACAAGAACCTGCCTCGGCTAAGGAGTCCACCCCGACAGCGGGGACAGCTTCGACCAAAGTCTCCGCCTCGACCGAGATCTCCGCTGCGGCCACGAATGCCCTCAGGGAAGTACGAGAACTACACTCCCCTCAATGTTCCCCAGGCGAAAATCCTAATGGAGATAGAAGGCCGAGACTACTTCCGACCTCCGCCCCCGATGCGAGATACAGTAGCTCGGCGCAATCCTAGAAAGTATTGCCGCTTCCACCGGGACTATGGCCACGACATGGAGGATTGCTTCCAGCTCCGGGATGACATCGAGGCGCTTATCCGCCGCGGGGTACTCAACCAGTTTGTGCGGAACTGGTGTGAGGAAAGGAGGCCAGTGGAAAATGCTGCACTGCCCGGAAATCCAAATGACAACAGGCCTATCGCCGGCACCATCAACACCATTGGAGGAGGAAGCTCAGTTGAAGAACCAATCGAGGGAAGGATTCCTCTGAAGCGCCCACGCACCTTCGAAGCCATCTCATTCTCGATGAGGATTTGGAAGGAGTTGAGACTCCTCATGATGACGCTGTGGTCATCTCCATGATTGTAAATAAGTTTGATGTAAAGCGCGTCTTAGTCGATAATGGAAGCTCGGCAAATATTTTGTACTACGATGCCTATCAAAAAATGGAGATGACAGAAAGCCAGCTTCGGTGAATGATTGCTCCACTGGTCGGATTTACCAGGGATTTGGTCTCGGTTGAAAGCGAGGTCGGCCTCCTTGTCACAGTCGGGCTCGCTCCCCGAGAAAGTACTGTGAGGATGGATTTCTTGTTGTCCGCCTACCTTCGGCCTACAATGCCATTCTCGGACGACCAGGGCTAAATGCCCTCCGAGCTATGATCTCGACCTATCACCTGCTCATGCGGTTCTCCATCGACCGAGGAGTAGGCGAAGTTCGTGGGGACCAGTCAATAGCTAATGCTATATGGCGACTTACAAAGCAAAGCAACCGGCCAAAGCACAAAGCCAAGGGGAGCAACCGGCCGAGGCATCAACCAAAACGTCAGATCAGACACTACCCATCGAAACCTTGGAGATGCGGGACGACCTCTAGAAGGAATGGATAGAGCCTGGTGAGCTTCTTACCCAAATTCCATTAAAAGATAACTGCCCAGAGCTAACCGTGCAGGTTGGCTCCGGCCTGAGCGCCTGCGAAAGAGACCACCTGATCGAGTTCCTGTGAACCAATATGGACGTCTTCGCCTGGTTGCCCGCCGACATGCCGAAAATAGATCCCGAGGTCATGGTTCACCGACTCCAAGTGAAACCGACCTACAAACCTGTGTGGCAGAAGAAACGGGGCTCCGCCCCAGAACGACAGCGGGCAGCGGCCGAGGAAGTGGACAAACTTCTCGAGGCTGGCTTCATCCGGGAGGTCTCCTATCTGGATTAGCTCGCCAACGTGGTCCTCGTAAAGAAAGCTAACGGGAAGTGGCGTATGTGCGTGGACTATACCGACCTGAACAAAGCCTGCCCAAAGGACAGCTTTTCACTTTCCAGCATCGACCAAAGGTATTTATTGCTACAAAGTGATGCCTTTCGGGTTGAAAAATGCCGGAGCAACATACCATAGGTTGGTCAGCCAGATCTTCAAAAATCAAATAAGCCGAAACATGGAATTCTAAGTGGACAACATGCTGGTGAAGAGCCGGACAGCAGAGGACCATGTGGCCGGCTTTAATGAGACATTTTCCACACACTCAGGAAGTATCGAATGAAGCTCAACCCTGCCAAGTGCGCATTCGGAGTCACCTCAGGCAAATTCCTTGGCTTCGTAGTCACCCAGCGTGGAATGGAAGCAAATCCCTAGAAGATCCGAGCGCTGCAAGAGATGGTGTCACCAAAGATGGTTAAGGAGGTACAGCGGCTCACTAGGCGGGTCGCAGCTCTAGAAAGATTTGTTTCCAGGTCGGCCGAGCGGTGCCTCTCATTCTTCACAATCCTCAAGCGACCGAAGAAATTCTTATGGTTGGAAGAATGTCAGTAAGCTTTTGAAGAGCTTAGGCGTCTTCTTGCTTCCCCTCCATTACTCACGAAGCCCCAGCAGGGTGAGCTCCTCTATTTGTACCTGGCCGTCTCACCGGTTGCGGTAAGCTCGATCCTGGTCCGAGAAGAGAATAAGCTTCAAAGACTAGTATATTATGCCAGCCGGATCCTGAGGGATGCTGAGACCCGATATTCCAAATTAGAGAAAACAATCTTTGCTCTAGTCATCTCGGCTCGGAGGCTCCGGCCCTATTTCAGGCCCACACTGTGGCCATATTGACCGACCAGCCTATGAAGCAAATTCTGCAACGGTCGGATCGCGCTGGGAGGATCGCGAAGTGGGCAGTCGAGCTTGGGGAGTTCGACCTCAAATACCGTCCGAGGCCAGTGATCAAAGCCCAGGCGCTCGCTGACTTTATTGTGGAGTGCACCTTACCGGATGATCCCGAGCTCGCATGCACACCAGCAGAGGAGACTCCGAGGCAACCGTGGGCTCTACATGTGGACGGCTCCTCGATCTCGAGGGGTAGCGGAGCAGGCCTCATTCTCACTAGCCCGGATGGGGTAGTTGCAGAGCAGGCTCTACGCTTCGAGTTTTCCACCTCGAACAATGTGGCAGAATACGAGGCGCTCATTGCCGGGCTCAAACTAGCAAAGGAGCTGAAAGTGGAGGACCTAAAGGTCTTCAATGACTCCCAACTGGTCGTGAGCCAGATTGTGGGAGACTTTGAAGCCAGAGAGCCATCGATGCAGAGATATCTTCAAAAGGTGCGGGACCTCACGTTTACCTTGGGCTCCTTCAACATCCAGCATATTTCCAGAACAGAGAACCTAAGGGCAGACCAATTATCGAAGCTGGCGACTTTCTGCATGAGCGAGCTCCCAAAGACGACGGTACTCGAATACCTCCAAACGCCCAGTACCGAGGAGCCCGAGCCAACCCTTTGGATCGAGGCCGAGCCGAGCTGGATGGACGAACTCATCAACTATCTGCAGAATGAAATCCTCCCTGATGATGAGCTCGAGGTCCGCCGAATCAAGCGTCAAGCCTCCCGATACATGCTATATGAAGGCAAGCTCTACCGCAGGTCGTTCACCTCTCCCCTCCTCAGATGCCTCCGCCTGTCAGAGGCAGACTATGCTATGCGAGAGGTTCATGAAGGGATCTGTGGGAACCATTTGGGAGGCCGAGCACTAGCCCACAAAATCCTGCGCCAGGGATACTACTAGCCCACAAAATTCTGCGCCAGGGATACTACTGGCCCACACTTCAGAAGGATGCAACGGACTTCGTCCGAAGGTGCGATCGGTGTCAGCAGAATGCCAACATTCAACGCTGACCTTCGGCTCCACTGACCTCGATCGTTGCCCCCTGGCCATTTGCCCAATGGGGGATTGACATCCTAGGACCATTCCTCCTGGCCACCGGACAGAGAAAATTTCTGGTTGTCTCTATCGATTACTTCACCAAATGGGTCGAAGTCGAACCGGTGGCCCGAATTTTCGAGCAGAAGATACGGAATTTTATCTGTAAGTCAATAATTTGTAGATTTAGACTCCCCCGCATCCTTATATCTGACAACGGCTGTCAGTTTGACATCGCCCGTTTCAGAAAATTCTGCTCCGAGCTCGGCATCAACCACCGTTTCACCTCGGTCGCCCATCCACAGATAAATAGAGAAACTGAGGTGACGAATCGCACCATTCTGCAAGGGCTCAAGGCTAGACTCGACCGATCCAAGGGGCAATGGGTCGAAGACCTATATAATATTCTCTGGGCTTACAGGACCACGTTCGTACTTCCCATCGGCGAGACCCCTTTCAATCTAGCGTATGGAACAGAAATTGTTATTCCCTTGAAAATCGGACTCTCCTCATCAAGGGTAGAGCACTACGATGCAAACTCCAACTCCTTTTAGCTCAGAAACAATTTGGACCTCGTTGAAGAAGCAAGGGAAGCCGCCCGAGTCTACATGGCGAGGGTACCAACAGAAGACGGCACAATACTACAATTTTAGAGTAAAGGCCAAGTTTTTCAAAGTGGGGGATCTCGTCCTCAGGAGAACTGATGTTTCTCAGCCTACCGAGCAGGGGAAGCTTGCCTCGAACTAGGAAGGACCCTACCGGATCGCGCGAGTCCAGCGGCCCAGAGCATACAAGTTGGAGTCTCTCGAAGGGACCCTCATTCTACGAAGCTGGAATTCCGAAAATCTTCGGATGTACTACCAGTAAAGCCCCCAGGGGTCCTCAACGATTGGAAACACAACTCTTGTCCCCTTCTTATGATAATTTGTTTACAGCTCTCCCTTAATTATTCCATGCTCTTCCTGATATTGGGATGCTTGTGAACTTCAGAAAACCCGACCAAACTCAGATGCCCAACCAAGCTCGAATGCCCGACCAAGCTCGGATGCCCCAGCCAAGTCTGGAATGCCTCGCCACGTCGACATCGAGCTCGGTCTCGATCTCCCTTAAAGACCCCGACCAAGATCGGGATGCCCCGCTGAGTCGACAGTGAGCCCAAGCTCCCTCGACCTCGGAAAGACATTCAAACAACGGGTAGTACCTACGCAGACCCCCGAGGCCTTCAACAATGGGGTAGTACCTACGCGGACCTCCGAGGCCTTCAAGGATGGGGTAGTACCTACGTGGACCTTCGAGGCCTTCAACGATGGGGTAGTACCTACGCGGACCCTCGAGGCCTTCAACGATGGGGTAGTACCTACGCTGACCTCCGAGGCCTTCAATGACAGGGTAGTGCCCACGCGGACCCCTGCAGCGCGCGACGACGATGACGGGTAGTGTTGGGAATTATGTCCCAAATCCAATCAATAGTTGATTGTAAATGTATTTGAATCAATTATAAATAACATGGTATTTATTCATCACCAGAACATCTTCACAAACTCCGATGTGATGAAGTCCTTAGGACTGCTTTGTGTAATGAAATATGATTTTGTCACACAGGTCCTTAAATGTTCATGACCGTATGATATACTATTAATAGGACGATAGTATTATCGGGCGTAGGTCATTGTGTATCATATTTGTTGGTTGTCTTCCAAACCAAAGAGTATAGAGATACTAGTATGGTATACAGGTGAATGTAGTGTACGTTCACTGAACGTGACCAATTGACGGACTCTCTCTTTTCAAGAGTTGTTCCGAGTGGATATGGGTATATGTATCCTTTAGACCTGAGATTGCAACCGGTGGCTTGCAAGCAACTCACTGTACTTTAGTGTCGGACTACCTGGATTTCTAATCCAGCGACGAAAGGTTTCAGGGTCCAGTCAAGTACTTGTGGTAGTCAGTTGCAGATCAAGATGGGATTGACCTCCCTTAGAAATAAGGGTGAATGCCTTGTGTTTTCAATTAAGTAGACCCTGGCCAGGGAAAGTCAAATCACTATCACTTGACTTATTGAATTGAAACATATTTTCGGATGGATCATTTCAGGGTAGACAGACTCTGAACCCACCCTGGGCATTTTCTGGTCAAGAGGATGAATTATGCAGTAACCATAGCCATAGGTTCTAGAATGTTGCTTTGCATCTATTCGGCCTATCCGGTCGTCGGATCCCATTGCTAGATGGTTACTTCGATTAGTGCAGGAAGTGTTCTTGTACTACCGGCTTAGGTTCGAACCTGTGAGGTCACACGCTTAGAAGTTTCTGGATTGATCAAATGGCTGATTGACGATTGAGAATCGTCTAGAGGTAAAATAGTCAATGTGATTGACTGATTGCCCTAAGCAATTGTTGCTTGGAGAAGTTAATTGGTGATTAGATCACTGATTAGACTCAATTTGATTGAGTAATAGAGATTGGGCTTGACCAAATTCAAATATGATTTGAAATTGGTAAAACCGTAATTGACACCAAAATTGGTTTGGTGAAAATGTCTAATTTGCTCAACCAAATCAGATTTGGCTTGAGTCAAATTGGATTAAAATCAATTATGATCCTAGTATGACTAGGACTTCCTTCCCTATGTGGGACCCACATACTGTATGTTGGACCCATGTCCTGCCTAGGTGGGACCCACATACTGTATGTGGGACCCATGTCCTGCTTAGGTGGGACCCACATACTGTATGTGGGACCCACATCCCGGCCACCTCACCCCTTTGCATGCGTGACACGTGGCGGAGCAGGATACCTCTTTTGCTTGCATGGCGTGACACGTGGCGGAGCAGGACACCTCTTTGCTTGCATTGTGTGGACATGCTGGCGGGCCTGGACACCTCGCACTCCTCCTGATTGTCATCCATGACCTCATCTGCCTCATGAGGTCATCCATGACATCGCCCTTCAGTCCACCTCACCCCTTTGCATGCGTGACACGTGGCGGAGCAGGACACCTCTTTTTCTTGCATGTGTGACATGTGTCCTGGTAGGACACCTCATCGGACACCCTCATAGGGACACCTCACACCTCTTCTTGGCCTATAAATAGGCCACCCCTCTTCCTTCTTCAAAACACATGAAGAGCACCAGAGAAAGAGAGTGAGAGGAGAGAGTAGTTCTGAAGGTGAAAGCCCAAGAAGGAGTTCTTGAGCCTGTGAAGGTCCATCTTCTTTCCTTCTCCCTTTCAGCCAACCTTCTGTCTCCCCTGCGAGCTAGCACTCTCCGGGAAGCTGATCATTCCGGGACTTCGCGTGGACGAGTCATCGAGCCGGACGCTTGTGCGGCTGCGAAGCATCCTTGAAGGAACCCCCCTTCTAAAGGCAAGAGATCTAATCTCTTTTATGGTTGAGATATGATCTCAATCTTCAAATCACAAGAAGTTGTGATTTATGCCATATTTATTTGAATCACACAAATCCTCGGGATCTGAGGCTTTGTGATATTTGGTGTCAAAGCAAAGGATTAGTGGAGACTATCCGATTCTCGGGAACTCTCATGCGTGATCGTGTGACGAAGCGTGGCTCTCCACCCGAGGGCTCATATGATGAGTGCTTTGATAGGCACCGCGGGTGTCACCCTATGTATTGGGACTGAGCCCGCGCCACATGTGATGTGCAGTTAAAGGCTGTCTTCGACTGGTACCAGAGTTAAAATATCTAAAATATCAAGCATGTTTTGGGTTAAAATGTTTAACTTGTTCTTTCCGCATAAAAATTTTCTGAAATTCATGCTTAGCCCTCTGCACGCACACCATCAGTGGTATCAGAGCCCGTCCAGATTCTTTGTGATATCAAATATCTATGCAAGATGTGATCTTTTACATATGATGTAAACTAATTATATTATTTCATTATGTTATTCATATGATGAATAAACATGTTTGTTTGCATGATTAACTTGAATCTTAAAAGTATTTTAAGGATTTAAAGTTATGGAGCATGCAAAACAAAGATAAGACATGAATAATGTAATATACTTAATTATGAATTGAGTAATGATATAGATCCTAGACTTTAAATGTGATTTGAATGTCTAAGACATTGCATAATTCATGGGGTAATGGGTTAGCTAAATCAAATCCAATTGATTTGGACTCAATGGTTGAAATCAACTTGGTAGAGTAGTTGATCTAATCTAATTAAAGTTGTTCTTAGATTGGGTCAAGATTGCTCTTGATCTTTGCAATAGTTATAGTTGATCAAGTCCATGTCTTTGATTAGACCAAATGGATGTTGATTTAGGCTTCGTGGTTGAGCTTGAGTTATGATATTGATCGAATTGAAATTGAAAACCAGTTGGTCAAAGGCAACTGTAATCAGTAGGTTTTAATTGGGAGCTACTTGCTGGGTTTCGGTCTAGTCAAGTTAATGGCATACCCTCCGCTGATCTCACTTACCTGGCCATCTTGGTGAATCTCTTTTGATCAGATCTCGATTGACTCTAATTGACCCATGCTGTAAGAAATCAGTTGACTGATTAGGCACTGACTTGAATCTATTCCTATGATACCTGACTTATGAAGTCAGAGGGAGGATTTGGATGACGTCAGCTTTATTATAAAAACTCCTCTAAATTATAGGTCCATAAATGATATGGTTAATGGAGATGACCACGTCAAGCCCCATAGTTGTGTGATAATGAGTCCAATACGTCTATATACATTGGAGGCCGTGCGCACACTGGTGCGTATCGGCCATTGGAATGTCATACACTAAGATGAGTCGGTTGCAACTATTGGAATGGATGGTCCGGTTGGATACCGGCCAAAGTCGGGCTTGGACCATCTATTAGATAGTTTGCATTGATTGCTACAGTAATGGTTGGACCTAACCGGGACTTCAGTAGTATCGTATACGCCTGCTGAAGTGCTTCCTGGGGCAAAATGATCCAACTAGAAGTTGTTTAGTTGAAACATTTGTTATAAACCTACCTTTAGGTGTATTGGGTTGATACGACCAAAGCCGGGCCCAGGTATAGCCTATTGGATTCTAGTGCCCACTAAAGAATTAAGAGTAATTCTTCGGATTAGAGGTAGAGGCTCCTGATTCGTATAAAATAGTGGGAGGATCCTTTAGACTAAATCCATGTCTTTGATTAATTGATTCATTTACTAATAAGGCCATGGTTTTGTCCTTTATGCAGAAATGTCTCTATAAGTTCCCCCTATCACTATTTGTGAGAGCCCAGTTCATTAACCGGCCCGCATACAGCTAGACCAGTAGGCCAGGCCTATTGGCCGTTGCGGCTCTAACTTCCGGGGGCTATAAAGCTTCGAACATCCTTCCTCAGCGATAGGGTTTCTGAACCCACGTTGATGCCGCCGGAGAGGGGCGTCGCAGTTCATCCCCGAAGCCAGGTAGCCCCTGACCACCTGTTTTCTTTCCTGCATTTCCTCCCGATCCACGTGGGAGGATAGATCAATTACAAAAGAAAGAAAAGAAAAGAAAAGAAGAAAAGAAAGAAGAAGAAGAAGAGAAGAAGGAAAGAAGAGGAAGGGAAGGGGAAGGGCTTTACCTGTGGTCTTCGACGGCGGATCCATCGCGGGAAGCGGTTGCAGGCTCAGCCACAGCCATCCTGCGGGCACTGCTGGCCGGTCGCGGGCGTTGTCGGCCTCGGCCGATCACCTCCCAAGCGATCCGGCATGGAGGTCTTCCCCTTTGCTTCGCGGGAAAAGAGGGGAGATCTAATGAATCGTGAAGGAAAAGAAGAGAAGAAGAAAAAGGGAAGAAGGAGAAGGCCAACTGCCGCGGCTTTTTTCTCTCCCCATGCGCATCTCCTTCGCGGGAA
>NW_024069169.1:0-64289 GCF_009389715.1 Phoenix dactylifera
TACTCCTAGTAGTTCTGGTAACTACCATCAACCATCTTCCACTATCCACATAAACAAGCACGATCATTCTGCAACACTGGACCGGTAGTCATACCTTGTCAATCTTTAACTTATTTTGATGCAACTTGTGTTGGTTGTCTTCCTTCATTCGACCTACAATATTAATTATTATTATAAATTAATAATTTTATTATAATTATAACATATTATTATTTTAATACTAATATATATATTTTTGATTAAAAACTAAAGAAAATAGAAGTAATACATTAAATTATTTCATAATATAACTATAAAGTACATAATGTCTTTTTGTTATAATTTAAAATTATAATTGAATACTAATATGGAAATAATATGATTAATAATATATTATAATATAATATATAGTAAATACTATATATATATCAATATGATATAATATATATAATACTGATATAATGTATTAGATATATTAATATACCAAATTTTCTGCTGGATTAAAGGGTATCTTTGTCCCCATACTTCAGCCTAGGATTATTGCCCTCGGGAGATCTTGGATGTCCAATTTTAAGGACGGATTTTTCATCATTAAGTTGGGGGTGCAATTTGAGGAGTGGGGGTGATTTAAGATCATTGCCACATAGAGTCACATATATGGTACAACAAATATGGTGATCTCATTACCTCTACCATCATCACTGATGATCTTGGGATGATCTTCTCATACCAAATGCCTTAATGAATTTTCCAACTTATTAATTGCCTGGATATAAATAAAGAAGATTGAGCTTTTCTTTTACTCAGTTGTAAGTTCCTCTTTGTAATGTATATTACTAGCAATGTAGAACATCATACTACATTTCAAACTTCTTACTACTGTTCTTGGCTAAAATTTTATACAGCGCTAGTCCAATGCCAGCCTATCCTAGAAACTATCATAATAAACCTCCATAGACTCCGATGCATATCCATGCTTTCTGTATATATTTGAAAAGATAATGATGGTTAAAATACAAAAATCCAATGAATCAGCAATTTGATACTTCATGATCAATACATATAGCTCAACACTAAAGAGTATAATCAAAGAAAGAATCCAAATTGTCCTATAAAATTTTTGATCACTTTAAATGATGTCAATATTGTAGGTTTACATTGTAACCGTAAATTTAAATATCGAAAGGTTCTTTTTTGATATATTGTAACGAGGCAAATGGATCACACTTAATGGAGAAAGATGCAGAATCTATTTACGAGAATCAAAAAAATTCATGATAAAGTTGAACCCTAGTTTTAGTGGCGGCAGAGTTGAACTAATAAATAATATCCTCTTCCATACTGACCAAGTTTTCCCCCTAATATCCTCTTCCATGGAAATGACACGCAATGAGAGTTATTGGTTTTGGTGATTCACAACCTAAAACGATATCCAAAGATGAAGGAAATATATAACTATAACAAAAGTTACCATAAAGCATACGAATTATAACCCGCTAGAGAAAACAAATAAATATGCATTACCTCTAACTTAGAAGAAAAGGCTTCTACCTCGCCAGGTGGTGGATAACACCAAAATTTTCCTTGCTTTCACATTCACTTGATAGATAGATGTTTCATGCAATCCTATTTTTTAGGCCATAAAGGGCTGTCAGAAAATGAAATTATAGCTTCATTCATCTCTTTTGAATTTTTGAATTCATTAAAGAAATATAAAATTTGTTTACCAAAAGAAAAGAAATCTAAAGTTTCTTAATTAATTGTTTAAAACACCTTATATCCATAAACATTGAACATTTAAAAATTTCCTGTTTCTTTTTCTTTTTCTTTCTTGAGTTTTTGGAGAGGAAAGTTGGGAGACCCATCAATTCATTTCAACAGAATAGAAATGTTTACAAAATAGTTTTAAGAAGCATAACTGATTGACATATACAAGTTTAGAAGATAATTTAGAAGAAGCAATAGAAGCCCATTTTGACATGAAAACCTTAATATTCTTGAGGATAATATTAGTCACCAAGAAGCTTGCCTTCTGAAGGTTCTATTGTTTCTTTAGTCCCAATTCCAATCTTTTCATAAAACTGTACATCCAAAGTAGATTCTCCTTTGTTTACAAATGAAATTACCAACTTTTGTTTTGTATATTAATTGCTTGAGTCAAGCTCTAACTATCAAATACACAAATTGTATGCTAACTCCAACACAACTCATGCTGGGACACTCAGGGAACATAGAAAGTACTTCTTTTCACCATCTGTCATTCACAAAATGTTGAAGAAAGAAAGTTGAGATGGGATACAACTCATGAAGAGATAGGCGGTTGATTACCAAGTGATGAGAAAAAATAACTTTTCTGTAGAAAGCATACGGAACCTTACAATATATATACAAAAAAAAACTTGGAAAATATTTTTCCCAAGGAGATTTTAATAGATGGTCCTGGCTTTGAGTTGTCAATATCATAGCATGATTAAACTTTTGCATAGAATCTACTGGGACCAAAAATTTTGTAGGATTTTTGGCTGCAATAAGTCTCTTTTTATTTGTGATGTAATTGGCTTTTTGTTCAACCATTAAACCCTTATCTTTAGATTAATGGGCTAGAAAGAGCGACATTACTTTCCAATTCACCAGATAGTTTGTGTCATTAACAACTAGGACATGGATTTTTTTGATTGCCTGGCTAGTAAAAATCTCAACTAAGTGAACCACCGACACTCTCAGCAACAAAGCCGGAGTGCCTAGGGTGCATATGTTGTTGTATGGGTCATGCATTCTGACCGCACGGATCGCACGTCCCGACAATACAAATCATGGGTCCCGTACATATGGGTCTCGAAACTTAGAAAAGTTTGATTTTAGTTTTGATCTTTATAATCTTTCTTTATGAGAAGTTTTGATGTTATAAAAAAAGTTAATAGTTAGAGCTTTTCGAGTTAGAATGGAACTTGAAATTCTACAATAAAAGTTGAAGAAAAGAGTCATTTTTTACTACTTATAAATATCCCCATTGAGGCTCATCATATAATTATACTTGAGATACTTAAATTCCTGATTAATGAGCATCCTCTTGTAAGAATTATTCCTACTTTCTCTCTATTCTCTCTCCTTTCCCATTTAGTGGATAAGTAGGATTTCCCAATGAGCATGTAAGAGATGTATCCCTGGAGTGGCCAGTCAGGATATTATTTTCTAGGCGTAGAAGAGAGTAATTGTGCCTGCTCCTCTTCCAACTATCATCCGCTCTATATTGTATGTGCCATAGTAAGATTTCTGCCACATCATAATTGGTTGCATCGACATACTCTTCCTCTTTTTAAGTTTTCAGCCCAAGTTCAATCCCTCCTCCCAAAATTAATAAGTTTGGGATAAAAAAGTGACCTCCACATCCTGAAAAAGTAACTTCTTAAAGAGAAGTTTTTGTTTTCTGATGGTTACTTTTTTCATGGATAAGCAAAAGGTTCATTGAGAGAAAAAAGTATATATATGTAGAAATGGTCTTTTTCCTTTCCTAGGTTCCTAACATGACTCTGGATCCCCACTACCTGAGTTTGAGTTTTCTCCCTCCCAAGTTCTCTGCATACCAGCTCTTAATATTTTGAATCTTGTTTCTAACATTTTACTATGAAGTTTCTTTTGATTCAGAACATATTCAGTTTTAGCTCTAGATCTTGTTAGTTCTTTAGCAGTTTTAGAACCCACTGGCTCTTCTTTTGTTGTCGATGGTTCTCGTTCATGACACCGAGAATTTGCTTACGACACTCACAGAGCCCCTCATTCTAGGAAAATGGGCCATTGGGCCACCTTTCTAAGCAGTGAAGCCTTGAACCAGTCACTGCAATCATGTTGGCTTAATCAAACATAACAGAGAAGTAGTCGTCAAGTCAAAAACACCATCATAATAAATGAAACAAATGAAAAAGTCTCTAAGAAAGGTAAAATTACAATTTGCCGTTAACAATATGCCCCACTCTTAGTGCTTGTTAGTTGGTATATAAGCCCCGGGGAGAGTGGTGCCAAAGAAGTAATTTAGCTAAATGCTGCTAATAAATATTTTGACGTCTCCAACATTAGGGAAGTAATGCTCCCACCGAGGTGAAAAGAAAGTATTGTCATCAACAACAAGCAGGAGCTCAATGAAGGGACGAAAGCCTTTCAGTGAAAAGATCAAATGTCTCATCTCGATCTATCATGCTAACTCGGGTATAGTTGGGACTTGCTCCAAAATAACTCCCACCTCGAGTAAGGATCTTGTGGGTCCTTAAGAAGCTCGCACAATCTTCTATTCCTTCTTTTTCACATTTCAACCATGCAAAGGCTGTAGAACAAAAGGATTAAAAAAATGAAGAAGAATAGAGAAACTTAAGTCAAATATAAGAAGCTGAAATTGATGTTACTTCTATCAAATAAACTAGCAACTTAGACTAGTCATAGATAGTTTTCTTCTAAAGTCAACAAGTTAATCAAGGAATTTTCATAGAAAGAACACCTGAACAATTATTCTATCATGATAATAACCTAAACATGGTATTTAAAACATGACAAGAGTAATTAAGCTGAGATAGAGATCGAGTATGCTGTACTCCTTCGATATGTGTGCTAAAATTTTAGGTATTTATATTTTAAATAGTGAAAAATCAACGTATTCATAAGGAGATGATGGTGTATATAAATAGGATCTCATATATTGGTGAAACCAAAGCGACTGGTACGTAGAGCGAAGCAAAAGCAAACTAGCTTACGAAATATTTATCAAAGTCTAATCTAACTTGCACTTCCAATTTTGAACATAAGAAATAGGTAAGTTTTAAAAACTACAATAACATACCAGGAAGAGTTTCAGCCTTCTCTCCGGTGAACTTGCAAGTTTCAGATGGGAACTCCGGCAAGCTAAAGATGCCTGAGGCTTTGACAGCTTCTCGTAACTTCTTCCATCGATCGACTAGAAGACGCCGGCCAAAATCGAAGAGCTTGTCTGGGTTTCCAGGGATTGGATGCTCATAGCTATCCGAGACTACTTTAAGAATCTTTGTTGCCCGAATCTGTGAGACTTTGGACACTCCAATTGTGCTTAGCTCTATAAATTTGGTCATCTTCCGAGCAACAGCAGCATCCTTCACTAGAGCCCACCTGTTTAACAAGGACCACAACCAAATTAGAGAAGTTTGCCTCATTCAATTTAACCATAGATTATTGAAAAGAAACCATCCTAATTTTATGAAAAATAGAAATTGAAGAGGCATAGCTACCCAAGACGAGATCCAGCATGGCCAATGCTCTTTGAGATAGTAAAGATCGAGATGTCATGATCTGCGGGGCTAGTAATTGGTGTATATTGAGGCCAATAGTAGGCCAGGTCATGGATTGTCTTCCCACCCTCAGACTTCAAGAATGCTTGCCTTAGAAAGCCATCAGGGTTGCTAGGAGAACAAACCAACTCAATATATGCATCACCCTTAAATGTGCATGCATCGCCAGCCCATCGAAAAAGTCCAGATCGAAGGTAATCCATCAGCGGTGCATATGACTGCAATTGAAAAGTTTGTTAAATTTGATCAGGAAAAATCATTTTCCAGCAACTTATCAATCTAAACCACAAGGGAAGCTGAATCATCTATGCTCCCTAATTTATGCAGTCTTGTCAAGTCAGCAGATCGTTAGGGCTATCATCATATCCATAGGTCGTGTCTATTTGAAATTAAACTAAGTTAGAACATATTAGGGTCAATTTCGATAATCCAGCAGGATTGGACTGAATATCCTACCAAAATTTGTGGCTAAGACCACCCATTTAAGAATGGCTCAATCAACCAAATATATCCTAGCCCAAAAAATGATCTCTATGGATTTTTTTTCTCTTGCAAACCAATAGGCCCATAGGCTGGAATTTAAACTAGGATTTGATGGGTCTTTAGAAAATGAGAGCCATATAGACCAATAGGATATATTTCTGCAGGATTCTTAGCCTAATTCTCTAGAAATATCCAAATAGGCCTTTAGTATGCTATAGATCTTGTGTGCAAAACTAAACAAAACATATTGTATTAAGGCTTTTCCAACATAAAATTACCAGAAGATAAATTGATGGGAGATATTGTGAGAATTAGCAGAAGCTCTCCTCTTAGAAAAAAAAAGAATTATCAGAAGCTAAGACAATAAAACTATGAATCAGACAAATGAAGAATAGCTACATTAAAAAATTTAGATGAAAACAAATACTGACACCTAGTTGGAGAAGAGCCATTCTCTTATACTACTTAAATTAGATTTGATGGCTTGTTGGAAAACATCATAGCAATTAATTTATATAAAGCTAATTAACTCAATCGGGTTATGAATCCATTACTCAAATATTTACTCAGGGAAAAAGTAATGAGTGCATCATGGTTGATCTCTATCCAACTTTCATTAACTTCGTAGGGCAATTTTTTTTAAATAAAGTAATGGGAACCCCCTCACATCAATTACATACTCTTTGATATGGACACCAGTACAAGTATAAAGTGTGGATACTTGCTGAAGTGTCATATTTTTTATGTCTTAAAATAAAGAGGGTCAATTCTTCTAGCTTTTTATATTTTTCTCACATATCTATATAAATTTGATATATAGTAGTCATTCCTAAGTGTTTGAAGCAAGTACTTTAAAATAAACTGAAGTACAAAACATCAACTCCTATATAGATTGAAAACATGAAGGGTTCTAAGCCTGATATATATTATTGATCTTTTATTGTTCAATCTAAACTTTTGAGACTCAACAAATGTATGATATTCATAATATTGCTTTGTCATTTCTTTCTTGTTAAACATTTTTCTTGGCTATAAAATGGCAAAGCAATATTATTTTTTAAAGAACAATTACATATATGTAAACCTTACCAAAAAAATATCTGGTAATTTTTAGTTTATAGCAATATTATTATTTTTTTCTTGATAATAAGGGAGGCCGCAAAATTGGCCATCCGGATATCAATATTACTTTTAATGATTAGTTTTATTTCCATAAACCTTATCTTAGATAGAACTAATACCCTTTAATTTATTGCTAGTCATATGTTTTACCTAATTATCAAATTTGGTGCAACGCAAGTAGAGATTACCGAGTAGTATGGGACGACAGACACCACATTCATTTGGTCGGGGGTATCCGAAGGTGATAAAGCATAGACCGCAGCTTGCAAGAGCTGGCTCGAGCCGGTGCCGACGATTAGGTGTTGATCCTCGGTCACAGCATTGCCTACGAGCTTGTGAAGGCGTCGTATCTCTCGAGCAAACTCGGGTTCAAGAAACCAGCAAAAGTTGGTCACATCTGAGAAATAACTTATCGTCTGCGAACTCAGAATGGTGATGGCCCCTTGATCCCCCATCCCTTTCCAAAATGATTCGTACATGGTTGGGTCTCCACTGCATCATTAGTTTGACATCAAAATTGTTATAATCAATGCTTTATATAGAGATGTGGTCTATTGACCTCATCTTTTTCCCTACATGTAGTTACTATGTTTGGTTAGGCTATATACAAGTTGCATATACAGCTTATTTAGCATGGTTGTGCAGTCTATATGCAACTCTCTTGACAATATATGTAAATATTAAAAATGTAGAGGAGTTTAATAACTGGACTGATCCTTTCTTTGATTGGACTTCAATACATGGTCTCTTGACCATTAGCATTTAATTCTTTGTAACAGACACTTTTATTACATATACTCATAATAGTTCTTATAAACAATTATATAAACCCTTCACATAGTTATATATTCCTGCACATACTTTTATCTATATATGCAACATTATTTATAACAATATATATATTGTGATATAACTATGTATAGCGGTTAGGGACTTGGAATTAAACTCAACATGGACTAAAAGTCGTGATCTAGTCAATGGAGGGACCGACTATTACATACATCAAAAATATATCACTCATATGTGCCAACATATGCGCCCATATATGATATAGGATTTTATAATGTTCGAAAATTTCAAAGAAAATATGAAATTATATAAAAGTTTGAAAAATAATTAGGATAATCAAGAATAACAAGACAAAGATGGTAGAATTATCGTTTCTATATATTTATTCCGGTCAATGGTATCATGGCTTCTAGCACCAAAATTAACAAATTCAGTTTAAATATCTAATCAAAAAATTGTCCAATTTTGGAACAAAATGTACACAATGAATGTTTGTTGCCTTCTAGAACATGAATTTTGTTCTTTTTCAAAAAAAAAAAATCTGTTTGGATATTCTCACAAGATTATGTTGAAAATTTTCTAGGAATCGAATCTATTGGCCTATCTAGCTTGCATTTTCTAGGAGTTTGTTTAAACCCAGTCTAGATTTTAGTTTTGGACTACAGGAAGAAAAAAAAAAGTCTCTATCGATATCTATATATATATATATATATATATATATATATATATATATATATATATATATATATATATATTTCTATTGAATATGGGTTGGATGGAGTTTGGGTATTTTTTCAACCCCAAGATCTCATCCCCAACTTCACCTTCGATGAGCGCATCCAACCAAACCAGCAAAAGCAAAAGCAAAAACATGGGGGGGTGATGAGGATACTCACACATCAAGATTAATGACGAAGTCCTTGGAGGCGGGGGGCTTGCCGCTGGTGTTGCTGACGACGGTCTCCTGCTTCGCGGCCATGTTCTCCTTATTCTGCTCCCCTTTTTGTCTTCCTCTCTCCTTCTTATTCTTCTTCTTCTATCCTTCGGCTCTCCCCATGGGCCTCTTTTTATATAAAGAGAAAGGCATACGCCGGTGGGACATGGGTAGCATTTAATGTCAACGGATAAGCCCTGGATTCCATTTCCCTTCTATCTTCTTTTGGCAAGTATCTTGGATTAGATTTCACCCTATCTCATTTTCTGCACCCTTATCCTAGAGCCCCGAATAAGATATGCACAAGATCACTTATATAGAGCCACAATTCCAATGAATGCAGATATCTTTTGTTGGTTGCTTAATTTGCGTTTCTCCTCCCGGGTTTGAAAAAAATTGAAGGTATAGAGGATTATTGCCAAGGATGGTTGTTTAGCCCTTACCGAAGTCCTTTCTTCCATGCAGCATACATGTGCGAATTGGAAGGAAGGATTGGATTGTTAGTTTCCAAAAAGAATAACATGAGTCTGAGAAAGTTGCTTCTTGTTTGCAATACTTGTTAGAATAAAATGAATTTTTAATTAAATTTTAACAAAAATAATCCAATCATATCAGAGAAATAGTTATCCAAATCTCTAAGAACTCATTTGATTCGTGAAAGAAGGAGAGAGAATGTCAAGCCCCAACTCGATGGCCCGAGTCGGGTGTGTGAGAGATGGTCGTACATCCCCAGGGTTAACACCATATGATATGCAGCCTTTTTACTCACACATATGTCATTCCAAACTCAGGCACTGGGAGATGCAAATAAACTAATACATTTATTCAAAAGAACATAATGATAATTTATTTGAATTGATTATTGAAGGATCCTTGATATAGAGTAACAATTTATACTGATACGTAACAATTGCCTTAAAAAATAATAACTATCCACTTTGATAGTTGCTTTGCATGTCTAATCGTTACTCCTAGTAGTTCTGGTAACTACTGTCAACTATCTTCCACTATCCACGTATACAAGCACGATCATTCTGCAACACTGGACCGGTAGTCATACCTTGTCAACCTTTAACTTATTTTGATGCAACTTGTGTTGGTTGTCTTCCTTCATTCGACCTACAATATTAATTATTATTATAAAATTAATAATTTTATTTATAATTATAACATATTATTATTTTAATATTAATGTATATATTTTTTATTTAAAAATAAGGTAAATAGAAGTAATATATTAAATTATTTCATAATATAACTATAAAGTACATAATGTCTTTTTGTTGTAATTTAAAATTATAATTGAATACTAATATGGAAATAATATGATTAATAATATATTATAATATAATACATAGTAAATACAATATATATATATATCAATATGATATAATATATATAATACTGATATAATGTATTAGATATATTAATATACCAATATTTTCTACTGGACTAAAGGGTATCTTTGTCCCCATACTTCAGCCTAGGATTATTGCCCTCAGGAGATCTTGGATATCCAATTTTAAGGAGGGATTTTCCATCATAAGTTGGGGGTGCAATTTGAGGAGTGGGGGTGATTTAAGATCATTGCCACATAGGGTCACCATATATGGTACAGCCAAATATGGTGATCTCATTACCTCTACCATCATCACTGTTGATCTTGGGATGATCTTCTCATACCAAATGCCTTAATAAATTTTCCAACTTATTAATTGCCTGGATATAAATAAAGAAGATTGAGCTTTTCTTTCATTCAGTTGTAAGTTCCTCTTTGTAATGTATATTACTGTCAACGTAGAACATCATACTACATTTCAATCTTCTTACTACTGTTCTGGGCTAAAGTTTTACACAGCCCTAGTCAATGCCAGCCTATCTTAGAAACTATCATAATAAACCTCCATAGACTCCGATGCATATCCATGCTTTCTGTATATATTTGAAAAGATGATGATGGTTAAAATACAAAAATCCAATGAATCAGCAATTTGATACTTCATGATCAACGCATATAGCTCAACACTAAAGAGTATAATCAAAGAAAGAATCCAAATTGTCCTATATAATTTTTGATCACCTTAAAGATGTCAATATGTAGGTTTACATTGTAACTATAAATTTAAATATCGAAAGGTTCTTTTTTGATATATTTAAGAGGCAAATGGATCACACTTAATGGAGAAAGTTGCAGAATCTATTTACGAGAATCAAAAAAATTCCATGATAAAGTTGAACCCCTAGTTTTAGTATGGCAGAGTTGAACTAATAAATAATATCCTCCTCCATAGTGACCAAGTTTTCCCCCTAATATCCTCTTCTATGGATATGACACGCAATGAGAGTTATTGGTTTTGGTGATTCACAACCTAAAACATATCCAAGGATGAAGGAAATATATAACTATAACAAAAGTTACCATAAATTATACGAATTATAACCCGCTAGAGAAAACAAATAAATATGCATTAACTCTAACTTAGAAGAAAAGGCTTCTACCTCGCGAGGTGGTGGATAACACCAAAATTTCCTTGCTTTCACATTCACTTGATAAATAGATGTTTCATGCAATCCTATTTTTTAGGCCATAAAGGGCTGTCAGAAAATGAAATTATAGCTTCATTCATCTCTTTTGAATTTTTGAATTCATTAAAGAAATATAAAATTTGTTTACCAAAAAAAAAAGAAATCTAAAGTTTCTTAATTAATTGTTTAAAACACCTTATATCCATAAACATTGAACATTTAAAAATTTCCTATTTCTTTTCTTTTTCTTTCTTGAGTTTTTGGAGAGGAAAGTTGGGAGACCCATCAATTCATTTCAACGGGATAGAAATGTTTACAAAATAGTTTTAAGAAGCATTACTGATTGACAGATACAAGTTTAGAAGATAATTTAGAAGAAGCAACAGAAGCCCATTTTGACATGAAAACCTTAATATTCTTGAGGATAATATTAGTCACCAAGAAGCTTGCCTTCTGAAGGTTCTATTGTTTCTTTAGTCCCAATTCCAATCTTTTCATAAAATCGTACATCCAAAGTACATTCTCCTTTGTTTAAAAATGAAATTACCAACTTTTGTTTTGTATATTAATTGCTTGAGTCAAGCTCTAACCATCAGATACACAAATTGTATGCTAACTCCAACACAACTCATGCTAGATCACTCAAGGAACATAGAAAGTACTTCTTTTCACTATCTGTGATTCACAAAATGTTGAAGAAAGAAAGTTGAGGTGGGATACAACTCATGAAGAGATAGGCGGTTGATTACCAAGTGATGAGAAAAAATAACTTTTCTGTAGAAAGCATATGGAACCTTACAATGTATATACAAAAAAAAAGAACTTGGAAAATATTTTTCCCAAGGAGATTTTAATAGATGGTCCTGGCTTTGAGTTGTCAATATCATAGCATGATTAAACTTTTGCATAGAATCTATTGGGACCAAAAATTTTGTAGGATTTTTGGCTGAAATAAGTCTCTTTTTATTTGTGATGTAATTGGCTTTTTGTTCAACCATTAAACCCTTATCTTTAGATTAATGGGCTAGAATGATCCACATTACTTTCCAATTCACCAGATAGTTTGTGTGTCATTAACAACTAGGACATGGATTTTTTTGATTGCCTGGCTAGTAAAAATCTCAACTAAGTGAACCACCGACACTCTCAGCAACAAAGCCGGAGTGCCTAGGGTGCATATGTTGCTGTATGGGTCATGCATTCTGACCGCACGGATCGCACGTCCTGACAATACAAATCATGGGTCCCGCACATATGGGTCTCGAAACTTAGAAAAGTTTGATGTTAGTTTTGATTTTTATAATCTTTCTTTATGAGAAGTTTTGATGTTATAAAAAAAGTTAATAGTTAGAGCTTTTCGAGTCAGAATGGAACTTGAAATTCTACAATAAAAGTTGAAGAAAAGAGTCATTTTTTACTACTTATAAATATCCCCATTGAGGCTCATCATATAATTATACTTGAGATACTTAAATTCCTGATTAATGAGAATCCTCTTGTAAGAATTATTCCTACTTTCTCTCTATTCTCTCTCCTTTTCCATTTAGTGGATAAGTAGGATTTCCCAATGAGCATGTAAGAGATGTATCCCTGGAGTGGCCAGTCAAGATATTATTTTCTAGCTGTAGAAGAGAGTAATTGTGCCTGCTCCTCTTCCAACTATCATCCATTCTATATTGTATGTGCCATAGTATGGTTTCTGCCACATTATAATTGGTTGCATCGACATACTCTTCCACTTTTTAAGTTTTCAGCCCAAGTTCAATCCCTCCTCCCAAAATTAATAAGTTTGGGATGAAAAAGTAAACTCCACATCCCGAAAAAGTAACTTCTTAAAGAGAAGTTTTTGTTTTCTGATGGTTACTTTTTTCATGGAAAAACAAAAGGTTCTTTGAGAGAAAAAAGTATATATGTAGAAATGGTCTTTTTCCTTTCCTAGGTTCCTAACACGACTCTGGATCCCCACTACCTGAGTTTGAGTTTTCTCCCTTCCAAGTTCTCTATATACCGGCTCTTAATATTTTGAATCTTGTTTCTAACATTTCACTATGAAGTCTCTTTTGATTCAGAATATATTCAGTTTTAGCTCTAGATCTTGTTAGTTCTTTAGCAGTTTTAGAACCCACTGGCTCTTCTTTTGTTGTCGATGGTTCTCGTTCATGACACCGAGAATTTGCTTACGACACTCACAGAGCCCCTCATTTTGGGAAAATGGGCCATTGGGCCACCTTTCTAAGCAGTGAAGCCTTGAACCGGTCATTGCAATCATGTTGGCTTTAATCAAACATAATAGAGAAGTAGTCATCAAGTTATATATATATATATATATATATATATATATATCAAAATCACCATCATAATAAATGAAACAAATGAAAAAGTATCTAAGAAAGGGAAACGCCCCACGCAGTTATTTATCCAAAAAATGCCGATAGAATTACAATTTGCCGTTAACAACATGCCACACTCTAAGTGCTTGTTAGTTGGTAAGCCTCGAGGAGAGTGGTGCCAAAGAAGTAATTTAGCTAAAAGCTACTGATAAATATTTTGATATCTCCAACATTAGGGAAGTAATGCTCCCACCGAGGTGAAAAGAAACTATTGTCATCAACAACAAGCAGGGGCTCAATGAAGGGACGAAAGCCTTTCAGTGAAAAGATCAAATGTCTCATCTCGATCTATCATGCTAACTCGGGTATAGTTGGGACTTGCTCCAAAATAACTCCCACCTCGAGTAAGGATCTTGTGGGTCCTTAAAAAGCTCGCACAATCTTCTATTCCTTCTTTTTCACATTTCAACCATGCAAAGGCTGTAAAACAAAAGGATTAAGAAAAATGAAGAAGAACAGAGAAACTTAAGTCAAATATAAGAAGCTGAAATTTATGTTACTTCTATCAAATAAACTAGTTACTTAGACTAGTCATAGATAGTTTCCTTCTGAAGTCAACAAGTTAATCAAGACTGGTATTTAGAGCGAAGCAGAAGCAAACTAGCTTACAAAATATTCATCAAAGCCTAATCTAACTTGCACTTCCAATTTTGAACATGAGAAACAGGTAAGTTTTAAGAACTATAGTCACATACCAGGAAGAGTTTCAGCCTTCTCCCCGGTGAACTTGCAAGTTTCAGATGGGAACTCCGGCAAGCTAAAGATTTTTGAGGCTTTGACAGCTTCTCGTAACTTCTTCCACCGATCGACTGGAAGACGCCGGCCAAAATCGAAGAGCTTGTTTGGTTTTTCAGGGATTGGATGCTCATAGCTATCTGAGACTACTTTAAAAATCTTTGCTACTTGAATCTGTGAGACTTTGGACACTCCAATGGTGCTTCGATCTATAAATTTGGTCATCTTCTGAGCAACAGCAGTGTCCTTCACTAGAGCCCACCTGTTTAACAAAGACCTCAACTAAATTAGAGAAGTTTGCTCATTCAATTTAACCATAGATTATTGAAAAGAAACCATCCTAATTTTATGGAAAATAGAAATTGAAGAGGCATAGCTACCCAAGAGGAGATCCAGCATGGCCAATGCTCTTTGAGACAGTAAAGATCGAGATGTCATGATCTGCTGGGTTAGTAATTGGTGTATATTGAGGCCAATAGTAGGCCAGGTCATGGATTGTCTTCCCACCCTCAGACTTCAAGACTGCTTGCCTTCGAAAGCCATCAAGGTTGCTAGGAGAACAAACCAACTCAATATATGCATCACCCTTAAATGTGCATGCATCCCCAGCCCATCGAAAAAGTCCAGATCGAAGGTAATCCATCAGCGGTGCATATGTCTGCAATTGAAAATTTTGTTAAATTTGATCAGAGAAAATTATTTTCCAATAACTTATCAATGTAAAACCACAAGAGAAGCTCAATCATCTATGCTCCCAAATTTATGCAGTCTTGTCAAGTCAACAAATCGTTAGGGCTATCATCATATCCATAGGTTGTGTCTATTTGAAATTAAACTAAGTTAGAACATATTAGGGTCAATTTGGATAATCCAGTAGGATTGGACGAATATCCTACCAAAATTCATGGCTACGGCAGCCCATTTAAGCATGGTTCAATCAACCAAATATATCCCGGCCCAAATCCTATAGGAAGAGAAAAATGATCTCTATGGATTTTTTTTTCTCTTGCAGACCAATAGGCCCATAGGCCAGAATTTAAACTAGGATTTGATGTGTCTTTAGAAAATGAGAGCCAAAGAGACCAATAGGATAGATTTCTGCAGGATTTTTAGCCTAATTCTATAGAAATATCCAAATAGGCCTTTAGCATGCTATAGATCTTGTGTACAAAACTAAACTAAACATATTGTATTAAGGCTTTTCCAACATAAAATTATCAGAAGATAAATTGATGGAAGATATTGTGAGAATTAGTAGAAGCACTCCTCTCAGGGAAGAAAAGAATTATCAGAATCTAGGACAATGAAACTATGAAACGGGCAAGAATAGCTACATTAAAAAATTTAGATGAAAAACAAATACTGACACCTAGTTGGAGAAGAGCCATTCTCTTATACTGCTTAAATTAGATTTAATGGCTTGTTGGAAAACAACATAGCAACTAATTTATATAAGGCTAATTAACTCAATCGGGTTATGAATCCATTAATCAAATATTTACTCGGGGAAAAAGTAATGAGTGCATCATGGTTGATCTCTATCCAACTTTCAGTAACTTTGTAGGGCAATTTTTTTTAAATAAAGTAATGGGAACCCCCTCACATCAATTACATACTCTTTGATATGGACACCAGTGCAAGTATAAAGTGTGGATACTTGCTGAAGTGTCATATTCTTTTATGTCTTAAAATAAAGAGGGTCAATTCTTCTAGCTTTTTATATTTTTCTCACATATCTATATAAATTTGATATATAGTAGTCATTCCTAAGTGTTTGAAGCAAGTACTTTAAAATAAACTGAAGTACAAAACATCAACTCCTATATAGATTGAAAACATGAAGGGTTCTAAGCCTGATATATATTATTGATCTTTTTTTGTTCAATCTAAACTTTTGAGACTCAACAAATGTATGATATTCATAATATTGCTTTGTCATTTCTTTCTTGTTAAACATTTTTCTTGGCTATAAAATAGCAAAGCAATATTATTTTTTTAAAGAATAATTACATATATGTAAACCTTACCAAAAAAATATCAAGTAAGTTTTAGTTTATAGCGATATTCTTTTTTTCTTGATGATAAAGGAGGCCACAAAACCGGCCACCCGGATATCAATATTACTTTTAATGATTAGTTTTCTGTTCATAAACTATATCTTAGATAGAACTAATACCCTTTAATTTATTGCTAATCATATATTTTACCTAAGCATCAAATTTGGTGCAATGCAAGTTGAGATTACCAAGTAGTAAGGGACGGCAGACACAACGTTCATTGGGCTGGGGGTATCCGATGGTGATAAAGCATAGATTGCAGCTTGCAAGAGCTGGCTCGACCCTGTGCCAACAATTAGGTATCGATCCTCGGTCACAGCGTTGCCTACGAGCTTGTGAAGGCGTCGTATCTCTCGAGCAAACTCGAGTTCAAGAAATCAGCAAAAGTTGGTCACGTCCGAGAAATAACTTATCGTCTGCCAACTCGAAATAGTGATGGCCCCTTGATCCCCCATCCCTTTCCAAAATGACTCGTACATGGTTGGGTCTCCACTGCATCATTTGTTTGACATCAGAATTGTTATAATCAATGCTCTACATAGAGATGTGGTCTCTTGACCTCATCTTTTTCCCCATATGTAGTTACTATGTTTGGTTAGGCTATATACAAGTTGCATATACAGCTTATTTAGCATGTTTGTGCAGTCTATACGCAGCTCTCTTGACAATATATGTAAATATTAAAAATGTAGAGGAGTTTAATAACCAGTTTGATCCTTTCTTTGATTGGAATTCAATACATGGTCTCTTGACCATTAGCATTTAATTCTTGGTAATGGACACTTTTATTACATATACTCACAATAGTTCTTACACACAGTTATATCAACCCTTCACATAGTTATTTGTTCCTGCACATACTTATATCCATATGTACAACATCACTTATAACAATATATATATGTATATATATGTGTATATATATCTATATATATTATGATAAAACAACGTAAAACGGTTAGGAACTTGGAATTAAACTCAACATGGACTAAAAGATGTGATCCGGTCATATGTACCAACATATGTGCCCATATATGTTATAGGATTTTATAATGTTAGGAAATTTCAAAGAAAATATGAAATTATATAAAAATTTGAAAAATAATTAGGATAATTAAGAATAACAAGACAAATATGGCACAATTATTGTTTCTATGTATCTATTCCGGTCAACGGTATCATGGCTTCTAGCACCATAATTAACAAATTAACTTTAAATATCTGATCAAAAAATTGTTCAATTTTGGAACAAAATGTATACCATGAATGTTTGTTGCCTTTTAGAACATGAATGTTGTTCTCTTTCACAAAAAAAATCTGTTTGGATATTCCTACAAGATTGTATTGAAAATTTTATAGGATTCGAATCTATTGGCCTATCTAGCTTGTATTTTTTTGGAGTTTGTCTAAACCCAGTCTAGATTTTAGTTTTGGACTGCAGGAAAAAAATCTCTCTCTCTCTCTCTCTCTCTCTCTCTCTCTCTCTCTATATATATATATATATATATATATATATATATATATATATTGGATATGTGTTGGATGGAGGTTTGGTATTTTTTCAACTGCAAGATCTCATCCCCAACTTCACCTTCGGTGAGGGCATCCAACCAAACCAACAAAAACTAAAGCGTGGGGGGTGGTGAGGATAATCACGCATCGAGATTAACGATGGAGTCCTTGGAGGTGGGGGGGCTTGCCGTTGGTGTTGCTGATGACGGTCTCTTGATTCGCAGCCATGTTCCTCTTCCATGGAGATGACGTGCAATAAGAGTTATTGGTTTTGTTGATTCACAAACTAAAACATAGTCAAGGATGAAGGAAATATATAACTATAACAAAAGTTACCATAAATTATATGAATTATAACCCGCTAGAGAAACCAAATGAACATGCATTACCTCTAACTTAGTACAAAAGGCTTCTGCCTCCCCAGGTGGTGGATAACACCAAAATTTCTTTGCTTTCACATTCACTTGATAAATAGATGTTTCATGCAATCCTATTTTTTAGGCCATAAAGGGCAGTTAGAAAATGAAATTATAGCTTCATTCATGTCTTTTCAATTTTTGAATTCATTAAAGAAATCTAAAGTTTGTTTATCAAGAAAAAAAAGAAATCTAAAGTTTCTTAATTAGTAGTTTAAAACACCTTATATCCATAAACATTGAACATTTAAAAATTTAATGTTTCTTTTTCTTTTTCTTTCTTGAGTTTTTGGAGAGGAAAGTTGGGAGCCCATCAATTCATTTCAATAGAATTGAAATGTTTACAAAATAGTTTTAAGAAGCATAACTGATCGACAGATACAAGTTTAGAAGATAATTTAGAAGAAGCAACAGAAGCCCATTTTGACATGAAAACCTTGATATTCTTGAGGAAAATATCAACCATTACGAAGCTTGCCTTCTGAAGGTTCTATTGTTTCTTTAGTTCCAATCCCAACCTTATCATTAAACTGTACATCCAAAGTAGATTCGCCTTTGTTTGAAAATGAAATTACCAACTTTTCTTTTGTATATTTACTCCTTGAGTCAAGCTCTAACTATTAGATACACAAATTGTATGCTAACTCCAACACAATGCCTGGTGGATCAGTCAGAGAACATAAAAAGTACTTCTTTTCACTATCTGTGATTCACAAAATATTGAAGAGAGGAAGTTGAGGTGGGATACAACTCATGAAGAGATAAGCGGTTCATTACCAAGTGATAAGAAAAAAAACTTTTCCATAGAAAGCATAACGAACCTTACAACGTATATACAAATAAAAAAAAGGAACTTGGAAAATATTTTTCCCAAGGATATTTTAGTGGATAGTCCTGGCTTTGAGTTGTTAATATCATAGCATGATCAAACTTTTGCAAAGAATCTCCTAGGACCAAAAATTTTGTAGAATTTTTGGCTACAATATGTCTCTTTTTGTTAGTGATGTATTTGGCTTTTTGTTCAACCATTGAACCCTTGTCTTTAGGTTAATGGGCTAGAATGTGCCACATTACTTTCCAATTCATTAGATAGTTTGTGTGTATTAACAACTAGGACATGAATTTTTTTGATTGCCTAGCCAGTAAAAATCTCAACCAGGTGATCCACCGACACTCTCAGCAACGATGTTGGAGTGCCTAGGGTACACATGCGGCCACATGGGTCATGGATTCTGACCGCACGGATTGCATGTCCCGATAATACAAATCACGGGTCCCATACATATGGGTCTCGAAACTCAATATAAGTTTAGTCTTATTAGAAAAGTTTGATTTAGTCTCGATTTTTATAAACTTTCTTTATGAGAACTTTTGATATTATAAGAAAAGTTAATAGTTAGAGCTTTTCGAGTTAGAATGGAACTTGAAATTCTACAATAAAAAGTTGAAGAAAAGAGTCATTTTATACTTCTTATAAATATCCCCATGGAGGCTCATCTTATAATTATACTTGAAATACTTAAATGACTGATTAATGATAATTCTCTTGTAAGAATTATTCCTGCTTTCTCTTTATTCTCTCTCTTTTCCCATTTAGTAGATTCGTAGGATTTGCGAGTGAGCATGTAAGAGATGTATCCCTGGAGTGGCCAGTCAAGATAGTATTTTCTAGCCTTACAAGTGAGTAATTGCACCTGCTCCTCTTCCAACTATCATCCTCTCTATATTGTATTTGCCATAGTAAGGTTTCTGCCATGTTTTTCATGGAAAAGCAAAAGGTTCATTGAGAGAAAAAAAGTATATATCAAGAAATGGTCTTTTTTCTTTCCTAGCTTTCCAACATGACTCTGGATCCCCACTTCCTGAATGTGAGTTTTCTCCCTTCCAAGTTCTCAGTATGCCAGCTCTTAATATTTTGAATCGTTGCTTCTAACATTTTACCATGAAGTCTCTTTTGATTAAGAACATATTCAGTTTTAGCTCTAGATCTTGTTAGTTCTTTAGCTGTTTTAGAACACACTAGCTCTTCTTTTGTAGTCGATGGTTCTCATTCATGACACATTGAATTTGCTTACGCCACTCACAGAGCCCCTCATTTTGGGGGAAAAAGGCCATTTGGCCACCTTTCTAAGCAATGAAGCCTTGATCCAGTCACCGCAATTATGTTGGCTTTAATCAAACAAAATAGAGAAGAAGTCATCAAGTTTTATATATATATATATATATCAAAAACACCATCATAATAAATGAAACAGATGAAAAAGTATCTAAGCGAGCGAAATACCCCAAGCAGTTATTTATCCCAAAAATGCCGATAGAATTACAATTTGCCGTTAACAACATGCCACACTCTTAGTGCTTGTTAGTTGGTAAGCCTCGGGAAGAGTGGTGCTAAAGAAGTAATTTAGCTAAGAGCTGCTGATAAATATTTTGATGTCTCCAACATTAGGGAAGTAATGCTCCCACCGAGGTGAAAAGAAAGTATTGTCATCAACAACAAGCAGGAGCTCAATGAAGGGATGAAAGCCTTTCAATAAAAAGATCAAATGTCTCGTCTCGATCTATCATGCTAACCCGGGTATAGTTGGGACCTGCTCCAAAATAACTCCCACCTCGAGTAAGGATCTTGTGGCTCCTTAAAAAGCTCGCACAATCTTCTATTCCTTCTTTTTCACATTTCAACCATGCAAATGCTGTAAAACAAAAGGATTAACAAAAAAAAGAAGAAGAATAGAGAAAATTAGGTCAAATAAAAGAAGCTGAAATTTATGTTACTTCTATCAAATAAACTACCTACTTAGACTAGTCATAGATAGTTTCCTTCTGAAGTCAATGAGTTAATCAAGGAATTTTCATAGCAAGAACACCTAAACAGTTATTCTATTCATGATAATAACCTAAACATGTTATTTAAAACATGACAAGAGTAATTAAGCTGAGATGGAGATCGAATATGCTGTATTCCTTCGATATGTGTGCTAAAATTTTAAGTATTTAAATTCTAAATAATGAAAAAAAATCCATGTATTCGCAAGGAGATGACGGTCTATATAAATAGGATCTCACGCATTGATGAGACCAAAGCGACTGGTACGTAGAGCGAAGCAGAAGCAAACTAGCTTATGAAATATTCATCAAATCCTAATCTAACTTGCACTTCCAATTTTGAACATGAGAAACAGGTATGTTTTAAAAGCTGCAGTCACATACCAGGAAGAGTTTCAGCCTTCTCCCCGGTAAATTTGCAAGTTTCAGATGGGAACTCCGGCAGGCTAAAGATGCCTGAAGCTTTGATAGCTTCTCGTAACTTCTTCCACCGATTGACTAGAAGGCGCCTGCCAAAATCGAAGAACTTGTCTGGGTTTTCAGGGATTGGATTCTCATAGCTATCCGTGACTACTTTAACAATCTTTGCTGCTCGAATCTGTGAGACTTTGGACACTCCAATTGTGTTTAGCTCTATAAATTTGGTCATGTTCCGAGCAACAACGGTGTCCTTCACTAGAGCCCACCTGTTTAACAAGGACCTCAACTAAATTAGAGAAGTTTGCCTCATTCAATTTAACTATAGATTATTGAAAAGAAACCATCCTAATTTTATGGAAGATAGAAATGGAAGAGGCATAGCTACCCAAGACGAGATCCAGCATGGCCAATGCTCTTTGAGATAGTAAAGATTGAGATGTCATGATCTGCTGGACTAGTAATTGGTGTATATTGAGGCCAATAGTAGGCCAGGTCATGAATTGTCTTCCCACCCCCAGACTTCAAGATTGCTTGCCTTAGAAAGCCATCAGGGTTGCTAGGAGAACAGACTAACTCAATATATGCATCACCCTTAAACATGCATGCATCCCCAGCCCATCGAAAAAGTCCAGATCGAAGGTAATCCATCAACGGCGCATATGTCTACAATTGAAAAGGTTGTTAAATTTGATCAGAAAAAAATATTTTCCAGCAGCTTATCAATCTAAAACCACAAGAGAAGCTCAATCATCTATGCTCTCTAATTTATGCAGTCTTGTCAAGTCAGCAAATCATTAGGGCTATCATCATATCCATAGGTCGTGTCTATTTGAAATTAAACTAAGAACATATTAGGGTCAATTTGGATAATCCAGCAAGATTAGATTGAATATCCTACCAAATTTGTGGCTAAGGCCGCCCATTTAAGCATGGCTCAATCAACCAAATATATCCCAGCACAAATCCTATAGAAAGAGAAAAATGATCTCTATGGATTTTTTTTCTCTTGCAGACCGATAGGCCCATAGGCTGGAATTTAAATTGGAATTTGATGGGTCTTTAGAAAATGAGAGCCATATGAACCAATAGGACAGATTTCTGTAGGATTTTTAGCTTAATTCTGTAGAAATATCCAAATAGGCCTTTAGTATGCCTTAGATCTTGTGTACGAAACTGAACAAAACATATTGTATTATCGCTTTTCCAGCATAACATTATTAGAAGATAAATTGATGGAAGATATTGTCAGAATTAGCAGAAGCTCTCCTCTAGAAAAAAAAAGAATTATCAAAAGCTAAGACAATGAAACTATGAATCAGACAAATGAAAAATATTTACATTAAAAAATTTAGATCAAAAACAAACACTAACACCTAGTTGGAGAAGAGTCATTCTCTTATACTATTTATATTAGATTTAATAGATTGCTGGAAAACAACATAGCAATTAACTTGTATAAGGCTAATCAACTCAATCGGGTTATAAATCCATTAATCACATATTTACTCGGGAAAAAAGTAATGAGTGCATCATGGGAACCACCTAGTTGATCTCTATCCAACTTTCATTAATTTTATGGTGCATATTTTGTTAAATAAAGTAATGGGAACCACCTCACATCTATTACATGCTCTTTGATATGGACATCAGTGCAATTATAAAGTGTGGATACCTGTTGAAGTGTCATATTCTTTTATGTCTCAAAAAAAAGAGTGTCAATTCTTCTAGCTTTTTATATTTTTCTCACATATCTATATAAAATTGATATATAGTAGTCATTCCTAAGTGTTTGAAGCAAGTACTTTAAAATAAACTGAAGTACAAAACATCAACTCCGATATAGATAGAAAACATGAAGGGTTCTAAGCCTGATATATATTATTGATCTTTTCTGTTCAATCTAAACTTTTGTGACTCAACAAATGCATGATATTCATAATATTGCTTTGTCATTTCTTTCTTGTTAAACATTTTTTTTGGTTATAAAATGGCAAAGCAATATTATTTTTAAAGAACAATTATATATATGTAAACCTTACCAAAAAAATATCAAGTAAGTTGTAGTTTATAGCAATATTTTTTTTCTTGACGATAAAGGAGGCGGCAAACCGGCCACCCGGATATCAATATTAATTTTAATGATCAATTTGCTGTTCATAAACCTTATCTTAGATAGAACTAATACCCTTTAATTTATTGCTAGTCATATATTTTACCTAAGCATCAAATTTGGTGCAATGCAAGTAGAGATTACCGAGTAGTAAGGGACGGCAGACACAACATTCATTGGGTTGGGGGTATCCGATGGTGATAAAGCATAGACTGCAGCTTGCAAGAGCTGGCTCGAGCCTGTGTCGACGATTAGGTATCGATCCTCAGTCACAGCGTTGCCTACGAGCTTGTGAAGGCGTCGTATCTCTCGAGCAAACTCGGGTTCAAGAAACCAGCAAAAGTTGGTCACGTCTGAGAAATAACTTATCGTCTGCGAACTCGAAATGGTGATGGCCCCTTGATCCCCCATCCCTTTCCAAAATGACTCGTACATGGTTGGGTCTCCACTGCATCATTTGTTTGACATCAGAATTGTTATAATCAATGCTCTACATAGAGATGTGGTCTCTTGACCTCATCTTTTTCCCCACATGTAGTTATTATGTTTGGTTAGGCTATATACAAGTTGCATATACAGCTTATTTAGCATGGTTGTGCAGTCTATATGGAGCTCTCTTGACAATATATGTAAAGATTAAAAATGTAGAGGAGTTTAATACCCGGTCTGATCCTTTCTTTGATTGGACTTCAATACATGGTCTCTTGACCATTAGCATTTAATTCTTGGTAATCAACACTTTTATTACATATACTCATAATAGTTCTTACACACAGTTATATCAACCCTTCACATAGTTATATGTTCCTGCACATACTTATATCCATATGTACAACATTATTTATAACAATATATATATATATAGTGATATAACTACGTAGAGCGATTAGGGACTTGGAATTAAACTCAACATGGACTAAAAGTTGTGATCCGGTCAATGGAGGGACCGGCTATTAAATACATCAAAAATATATCAGTCATATGTGCCAACATATGCGCCTATATATGATATAGGATTTTATAATGTTAGGAAATTTCAAAGAAAATATGAAATTATATAAAAATTTGAAAAATAATTAGGATAATTAATAATAATAAGACAAAGATGGCAGAATTATTGTTTCTATGTATTTATTCCGGTCAACGGTATCATGGCTTCTAGCACCATAATTATTAACTTTAAATATCTAATCAAAATTGGCCAATTTTGGAACAAAATGTATACCATGAAAGTTTGTTGCCTTTTAGAACATGAATTTTATTCTTTTTCAAAAAAAAAAAATCTGTTTGGATATTCCTACAAGATTGTGTTGAAAATTTTATAGGAATCGGATCTTTTGGCCTATCTAGCCTGTATTTTTTAGGAGTTTGTCTAAAACCAGTCAAGATTTTAGTTTTGGGCTGCAGGAAGAAAAATCTCTCTCTCTCTCTCTCTCTCTCTCTCTCTCTCTCTCTCTCTCTCTCTCTCTATATATATATATATATATATATATATATATATATATATATATATATATATATATATATATATATATATATATATATATATATATTCTATTGGATATGTGTTGGATAGAGGTTGGGTATTTTTTCAACTGCAAGATCTCATCCCCAACTTCACCTTCCGTGAGGGCATCCAACCAAACCAACAAAAACTAAAGCGCGGGGGGTGGTGAGGATACTCACGCATCGAGATTAACAACGGAGTCTTTAGAGGTGGGAGGCTTGCCGCTGGTGTTGCTGATGACAGTCTCTTGCTTCGCGACCACGTTCTCGTTATTCTGCATTTCTGCTCCATCCCTTTCGTCTCCCTCTCTTCTTCTTCTTCTTCTTCTTCTTCTTCTACCCTTCGAATCTCCCCATGGGCCTCTTTATATATAAAGAGAAGGGCATATGCCAGATTCGGCAAGACATGGGTAGCATTTAGTGTCAACAAATAAGCCCAGGATTTCATTTCCCTTCTAGCTTCTTTTGGCAAGTATCTTGGATTAGATTTTATCTGATCTCATTTTTTGCACCCTTATCCTAGAGCACCAAATAAGATATGCACATGATCGCTAACATAGAAACACAATTCCAATTAATGCGGATATCTTTTATTGGTTTCTTAATCTCCGTTTCTCCTCCCGGGTTTGAAAAAATTTGAAGGAATAGAGGATTATTGCCAAGGATGGTTGTTTAACCCTTAAAGAAGTCCTTTCTTCCATGCAGCATACATGCGCCAATTGGAAGGAAGGATTGGATTGTTAGTTTCCAAAAAAGATAACATGAGTTTGAGAAAGCTACTTCCCGATTGTAATGCTTGTTGGAATAAAATAAATTTTTAATTCAATTTTAACAAAAATAATCCAATCATATCAGAGTAATAGCAATCCAAATCTCTAAGAACATGTTTGGTTCGTGAAAAAGGAGAGAGAATGTCATGCCCTGAAAAGATGGCCCAAGCCGAGCATGAGAGAGATGGTCGTACATCCCCAGGGTTAACCCCATATGATATGCAGCCTTTTTTATTCAAACACGTCATTCCAAACTCTGGCACTGGTAGTAGCAAATAACTAATACTCAAAATAAGATAAAGGTAATTTAATTGAATTGATTATTGGAGGATCCTTGATATTGAGTACAACTCTATTATTTATACTGATACATAACAATTGCCTTAAGGAATAATAACTATCCACCTCGATAGTTGCTTTGCATGTCTGATCTTCACTCCTAATAGTCCTAGTAACAATTGTCAACCATCTTCCACTATCCACGTATACAAGCATGATCATTCTGCAACACTAGACCAGTAGTCATACCACATCAACCTTTACTTATTTTGACACAACTTGTGTTGGTTGTCTTCCTTCATCCGACCTATAATGTTAATTATTATAACAAAATTAATATTTTTATTTATAATCATAACATATTATTATTTTAATACTAATATATATTTTGTTTGAAAAATAAGGTAAATAGAAGTAATATATTAAACTATTTCATAATATAACTATAAAGTACAATAATGTCTTTATGTTATAATTAAAATTATAATTGAATACCAATATAAAAATAAAATGATTAATCATATATTATAATATAATATATAGTAAATACAATATATGTTCTATCAATATGATATAATATATATAATACTGGTATAATGTATTAGATATATTGATATACCAATTTTTTCTGCTAGACTAAAGGGTATCTTTGTCCCCATATTTCAGCCTAGGATTATTGCACTAGGGAGATCTTGGATATCCGATTTTAAGAATAGATTTTCCGTCATTAAGTTGCGGCGTAATTTGAGGAGTGGGGCTAATTTAAAAGCATTGCCACATAAGGTCACTATATATGGTACAACCAAATATGGTGATCTCATTACCTCTACCTTCATCATTATTGATCTTGGGATGATCTTTCTATACCAAATGCCTTGATGAATTTCCCAACTTATTAATTGCCTGGGTATAAATAAAGAAGATTGAGCTTTTCTTTCATTCAGTTGTAAGTTCCTCTTTGCAATGCATATTACTAGCAACATAGAACATCATACTATATTTCGATCTTCTTACTACTGTTCTGGGCCAAAGTTTTATCAGCCCTAGTCAATGCCATCCCGTCATAGAAACTATCATAATAAACCTCCATAGACTCCGATAGATATCTATGCTTTCTTTATATACTTGAAAAGATGATGATGGTTAAAATACAAAAGCCCCCTAAATCAGCAATTTGAAACTTCATGATCAATGTAGATAATCAAGACTAAAGAGTATAATCAAAGAAAGAATCCAAATTGTCCCATATAATTTTTGATCACTTTAAAAATGTCAACATGTAGGTTTACAATGTAACCGTAAATTTAAATATCGAACTGTTCTTTTTGATATATGCATGAGGCAAATGGATCACACTTCATGGAGAAAGATGCAGAATCTATTTAAGAGATTCAAAAATATACCATGATGAAGTTAAACCCCTAGTTTTAGTGTGGCAGAGTTAAGCTAATAAATAATATCCTCCTTCATAGTCACAACATTTTCCCCCTAAATTCCTCCTCTAGGGAGATGACGCGCAATGAGAGTTATTGGTTTTGGTGATTCAGAAACTAAAACATAGTCAAGGATGAAGGAAATATATAACTATAACACAAGTTACCATAAATTATATGAATTATAACCCGCTAGAGAAAACAAACAAACATGCATTACCTCTAACTTAGTACAAAAGGCTTTTGCCTCCCAAGGCGTCGATAACACCAAAATTTTCTTGCTTTAACATTCACCTGATAAATAGATGTTTCATTCAATCCTATTTTTTAGGAAGCATAACTAATTGACAGATACAAGTTCAGAAGATACCTCTTCTCCGATGTCTCCGACCTTCCGAGGCCAAATATAATCTTCGAAAAGTCCATGAAGAAATTTGTGAAGACCACTTGGGGGGCGGGGCCTTAGCTTACAAGATCGTATAACAAGGCTACCACTGACCGACCATCTAGAGGAAATCAACTGACTTTGTAAGGAGGTGAGACCAATGCCAGCATCACACAAATATTCACTAGCAGCCGGTGGCCTTGCTCACATCGATCAGTGCTTCTTGGCCCTTCGCCTAATGGGGATGGACATCCTCGGACCGTTCCCATAGGCAACCGGAAAGAAAAAGTTTCTAATAGTGGCCATCAACTGTAGCACCAAGTGGGTCAAGGTCGAGTTATTGGCCCATATCACCAAGTGAATGCTTTCTTAAAAGCTCAAGTCCCCACCTCAGCTAGGCAAAGCTCTGACGATCTCTTAGCGATGACTTAGCAAGACCGAGACTGAGGGACAAGGCCCCAATAATTTTTCGACAATAAGTTCGCACCTTGGCCCTCGAAAGGGCTGATCTAGATGGTCATCGAGATGATTGCATGTTGCATCGAGCAGCTCAGCTTGGTGAAATTACATACATCATAGAAGTTAGAGCAAAGATGAGACAGAAAGTTATAAAGAGTAACTTTCATTCATTGCTTTAATTACAGTGGTGTTAGTTTTACAATCGAGCAACTTTACAAGGAACATGGCCTAAGACACTACAGATAGCTCGGATAAAGCAGTTGCCGACCAAGAAACCATACTTCATCTCAGTCGCCACTTAAACCTCATCAAGAAGCAACTCGATGATGGCTGGATCTTCACTGACTACAACATCCAGAAGGAGTCCAACCTCTACCTCGCACTATGGCTCCTCAAGAAGGCCGAGGCAATCAAGTGGAAGTCCTCAGCCGAGCAATCTTTGGGGACTCAATGATGTCCCGATGAGCTCGGCCAAAGGCTCACATTCTATTGCTTGGGTGGCCTTTCTTCAGCCTCCGTATTCTGATGTCGGACAATCTGCAGCTCCATCGAGAGCTTAGAGATCTTGAGCTCCACCTTTTTCGCTTTGATTTCAGTCACCCTCGAGAGCGCATCTATCTTAGTCGCCCTCCAGTGGATGACCGCTTTCTGTGGCATCCTACCGCGTACATGCCCCTGCTAGCTTCAACCTTAACCACCCTCTCCATGGCTCGTTGAAGGGCCTCAAGGTGGTCTAGAAGCCACTCTATCGATGAAGGATCCATGGTGACTGGGCAAGGGAGAAGAAAGATAGAGAGGAGGAAGATGGAAGCTGTTCCATCCACGAGGGGTGACCCCCCTCTCCTTTTATAGAGTTCCTGGATGACCGAGATCGGGCCATCTCGCCTGATCACTCGCCATGTGTTAAGCTTTCTGAGCCCTTGGTGGTCCACATTCATTTTTGGAAGCTTTCTGGGCCCTCGATGTTATTCGCTCATAAAAGCAGCATAAAGTTCAACAAAGTGAATGCATTGGAAGGTGAGTCTGAGGAAAATTCCTCGAAATGATGAAAGCGAGCATGCACAACATCATCCGCACCTTCATGAGGCAAACGGGCACCGTTGGTAGATCATCCTAGATGCATAGCCATGGTCATGCTGAGATTGGGAGGTAAGTGACCCATGACCCTACCTCAACTCGTTTGTCATCCTACCTCCATGAACTGATGATAGCCCGCATGCCATCTTGCTTTGGCAGACCATTGACTCATATAATGACTTACATAAAGCCCACATTAGCCTCACGTTAACCTGCTTCGAACGTGTCATGTTCTAGATTCGGAGCATGATTTGTCACGGCCTAAATTTGGAGCATGACATGGCCATGCTACTGAGGGGTTTAACCGACGATAACACGAAACCAAACATTTCATTTAAAATTTCAAAAATCCATCTTAGCTTTCAAATTCATCTCAAAGAAAATAAATAAAAGTTTAATTTTATTATTTATTAAATACAACCAATATTGGTTCAGAGCATCTACATCAAACATAAATATAAATCCATAAACTCCAATTCTCTTCACAGTGATGCAAAAGACAGATTACATGGAATATTTATATTGTTTTAGGGTCCCTCACAATGAATATGAGTCGCAAACACCTCTAGAATTCAACTCAAACAGAAAATTAATAAATATCTAGACTTTGGTAATGAATCTTATGCCTTGCAAGCAAAAAATGTGCTTTTCGAGACACCTAACAACCATAGCTGCCATCAAATTATATTGATAGTATGGGGCATTATTAAATAACTCCTCGACCTAATTAGACACTTTGAACTAACAAGGTTTTCTACTATTGGATTACAATTTAGTGATCAGGATTCTTCAATTGATAAGTATATACTCGGCAAAATTAATATTATAGCCTTGAGTTTTCAACCACAACTTTCTCATCTAACCTCTATGATTCAAGTTGTGTTAGAAAGCTTACTCGATATAGAAAATTTTATTGTGAATAGGAAATTTTTTGAATTTTCTACTATATATATTGCATATTACCACTCTAGTGCCGCCATATATATAATCACATTTAACAATAATATGAGGCTTGGTGATCATCCATGATTTTATTTTATTTTATTTTTCTGCTGACCCTTTTCCTTAAGTATAAATTTCAAGACACATTGTATCATGTATGCTTTTAATGAGTAGTATGATATGTTGATTTTATATGGTTTTTTATAGATAATTATTTTATATCTCTTACATCATATCCAATGAACCAGATTTTTTAGTTTTTAAGCATTAATATTAAATTTTGTAGTGGGTGCATCGTCCATTCTTTTAGACCAATATATAAATCTAATTTCACTCTCTACATCAGATCATAATAATATATATCATGAAATGTAGAGAGTGGATTTTGCACTCACCATCAAATTCAATATATTGTTTATTGAAAAAGAAAACCAAAATCATTACCTAGGTGATCTCAAAGGCATAAACTGCTTAAATATATACCTAGATAATCTCATGCCTACACCTCAAGTCACTCCAAAATTGACAAACTTAATATATCAAAATATGGATTGTAATTTTACAGGTAATTTACAAAAAATAAGAGAAGATCAAAATATATTTTCTTGATAAGGGTAGATATTTAGTTTCCATCTGTTTGATTCAGTGGAGAAAGATTGGAGGAAAAAGAAAAGTTTTCCACTCTTTTGAAATGTTGAACCTTATGCTTTAAGGTACTTCTATCAAAGAGATGGAAGGTTCCAGCAGAGGTGGAAGACTTTCTAGCTTATACCTACCTTGCAGAACAAGCACCTTGAAAAATTACATCTCCATGGAAAACCTGGTTAACTTTCAGTCTCTTTCATACAAATCAAACAGACGTAGCTAGGACTTTCTGCAGTCATTTGTTAGATATATTCAAAAGACTAAACGATTAAGGCAAACTTGCGTGTGTTATGTCGCCACCTTAGTCTTAATGACCTAATTAATTAATATAGTCTGTCTGATACGTGTACCTGAAGTATGGCTTAGAAGGTGCCATTTGTTTGGTCCGTTCTCCTAATTGAGGTCATCCCTCGACAACGGTCAAATACGGCTTAGAAGGTGAACTAACGACAACATGAAGAACAGCAACCACGCACACACTCTTCAACAAATCTCACAACAACGCATGGAAAAAAGAAGCCTCCCCTGAAACTCAACCATCTAACTACCAGTTAGCCACGCTAAGATCATATCGAGTTCCCTCAATTCGGTCAAAAAAAAAAAAAAAACCACCTCTATAAATACCAAGCCACTAGCCCCTCAATCCCATCGCACACATCTTTTGCACCCTTCCCTTTGATAGCTCTCTAGATCTTGTGCGATCATACCACCATGGCTTCCAAGACTTCCTTCTCTATGTTCTTCCTCATTGCACTCATGTTCTTAAGCCACAGCATGGCTTATGCAGCTCGCTCGCTGCTGCAAACTCCGGAGCCACCAACCCTGCCAAAGCCCACAGTACCTCGGATGCCCGACGTTCCAACTCTTCCAAAGCCGCCGTTGCGTCCACCGCCCGACGTTCCAACTCTTCCAAAGCCGTCGACATTGCCGCCGATGCCCAGCATGCCGACTCTTCCGAAGCACACGTTGCCGCCGATGCCTGCCGTGCCAGGCGTGCCCAAGGGTGCATTGCCACCCATGCCCACACTGCCTCCATTGCCTTCCATCCCAAAAACTCCTTCCGTTCCAAAGATGCCGATTCCCTTCGCCACCCCACCCCCCGTAGCCTCTAAGCCATGATGGCCATGTGGATTGCTGTCCAGTTTGATTGATGTATTAGTATGGCATGGAGAGCCGTTATGGAAGCTGGTTGAGCTTTTAGATCGGCTTGTAGTAATAGCACAGGATTTTATATATTGTATTATTGTGAGTATACTTCCATTGTATTCTATGCTTGAGCATGGATTTAGCATCGTCATATAATAAATATTATGATTATTACGACCAGATTGCCACATCTCTCTCTCTCTCTCTCTCTCTCTCTCTCTCTCTCTCTCTCTCTCTCTCTCTCTCTCTCTCTGCATTTTAAAATGAAGAGGAAGGGTTGGAAGATTACTCTCATTGGATGCGTATGCGTAGGCAGTTTTTTTATATTAAAAAAATGTTTACTGGGGCATCTTTTATTTTCACCTATTAGAATGCAGGCGTGACCTAGTAAAAACTCCTAAAAGAAAACAAAAATATGTCACCCATGTTGAAGAAGTATAATGTTGAAAAATTATATCCTATACCACATGTGCCATATGGCAGTGCACCATACCAATCACCTCATCTTATTTCTGTAGGCTCAATTTATCGTGCGCTATTGCTACTCCGTGGTGCGCTGCTAACGTAGGGCACATGTCGTAGGACATAATTTCTCCAGCCACACCTCCTGGGACTAAAACTGTGCAAAATTTATTGTTGGCTCTTTGGAAAAGAATGAAAGATAATGAATAAACTTTCAGGAGGCTAGCATGAGAACATTAATAGTTAATGCATATAGTTAATGTTTATTACATATTTATTTTTAAAAATTACTATTCATGTAAATATCTTTGAATTTATTCTATTTTTGCAAAGATATCCCTTTATTACAATTGGTGTATATATCTTAGAGTTATCCCATTTTTGCAAAGATATCCTTTCAACATAAAATGATACCTTTGGAAAAATTTAGCATTTTCCTTACAGAGCCTTATCTTTGCATGTTTTTCAGGAGTATTAATACGAAAAAGTAATAAAGTTTTTTTGCACTTAAAATAGTTAGGGGCAAAACCTAATGGGAGGGATACCGTTGCAATAATAGATGATTACAAGGGTCATCTGCAAATATCAATCCTTAAAAGGTAAAATATTTTCAAAAGATGTATTATAAGGACACATACACAAAAACCCCAAAACCAGAATCCCACAAAAAGCAACCAAGAAAATCCCGTCCAACCCCCCAAAAAGCAATTCATTACCCGTTTCACCACAAACCCAGATTCCCTTGTCTCTAATCCCCAAGAACTCAAATGCACGGACTGTTTAATTCGTAGAATAAACATATTTTCGTATTAAAAATCGCATTTTGGGGCTAAAATGTGATCAGAGTTGGAATATTTCGACGTCTTCATCAGGGTTATAGAGCAAAGCCCTCGTTTTTGTGATCCTAATCTTCGTATTTTCCCTCTAGATTCGGAGTAGCTGGGGCTTTCCATGGCTCTGCAACTCAGCAGTGCGGGGTTTTGCCTCTTCCGTGGGAGGAGAGCTCTTACCACGAGAGCCGTTGCCTCTGAGACTCTTACAACGTTGAAGGAAGAGGACAGGGTGAAGCTGGGAAGGTCGGATGTGAAGGTCAACAGGCTGGGCTTGGGTGCTTGGTCGTGGGGAGACACCATCTACTGGAACGACTCTGGATGGGATGGTAAATGCCTCTACCTTTGATCTCTATGAGATTTTGTAACATTATTATCTTAGAGTTTCATATCATAATCTGCATGAAAGGAAAAATTTTTTTGTCTAGTTTTCATTGATTGCGTCTTCTGATGCCTTTGTTAACTCGAGGGGAGAGCTTTGTTGGATATCTGAATTTGTTGTTTTAGTTGTTATTAGTATTGTCTTTCCCCCTTATTTTTTGAATCAGTAATTGTTTGATTGGATTTTTTCCATACCATCTTTTCTTTCTCTTTTTCTTTTTTTTTCCTTTTGTTCTCTGGTAATATGAGACAGTTTAATTCACCAACTAGAAAAAGGCATATAGTTGACTACCAGGAGGGGGTCTTAGATCAGTAGGAAGCTCTTACCAACAATCCCAGGTTTCATACTATTGTTTCGTTCTACCAGCATGAGCTACCCAATCTGCGAAACTACCAAGTTCCCTTCTTACATATTGATACCTTACCTTTCTGAATTTGTTTTACATATTATCTAGTTTTAGGACAATAATATGGAGGTGCCAAGTTGGATTCTCTCTTCAATCAAATATATTGCTCGATGGAAACATACAATCTGGTCAAATTCGGTCCACTTAGCTTCTCCAAAGGCTTCAGCAGGGCGTTAGCTTCCTTAGATTTTGGTTTCAGTAATTTTGTACTCATCAGTTCGGTTTTCTTTTATGGCTTTGTTCTTGTTACTCCTACTTCGGTTCATCTTCTGATCAAATGCATTGATGGGAAATCTTCATCTTTTTTTTTCTTCCAAAAGAACTGGTGAAGTGCGTAAATGTGTATTGTGGAGGTTTAAATGGGATAATTTGATGATACAACTAACCACAGCTTATTATGGCTCTTACCTGGCACATTTGGCAAGAATGGAATACTTGTATTTTCACTAGAAGGAGAGCTTCTTGTAATACGGTTCTTCAATATGATGCTTCAAACATTGGGAGAGCTATGCTCAGCCATGTCAGCTGGTAGTCACCAAAGCCTCTGGAGTTTGTTGTCCAACCATGTACCCTCTAGCTCTCAGCGATCCATTCTAGCTGCTTGATGCACAGCCTTTAGATTTCTTTTGTAACTATTTTTATCCTGTACATGTCTCCGTCCTGTAAATATCCTTTCAATCAATAAATTTGGGGGAAGTGACCTACGTCCCTCCATTATTCCTCAAAACAAAAAACTTAATTAGGTCATGAGATAGCCTTCTTGACGAGTAAGACTTCGAAATCTCCCCAACAATCTAAGTAGGCAAGATAGGAGGAAGCAACAGTAAAACATTCAACTGATACAAGAGGATTATGAGCAGAAAATAAGTTTCATTCAATTTCATTCAACTTGATTGCCGAAGGGGACCATTACATTGGTATTTATAGAGCTCAAGACTCTCATCCTTTCCTAAAAAAGGCATTTAAATACATATTTGATCTTGGACCATGTGGTATTTTCGAGTCCCTTGCCTTCCATATTATGTCCTACATCTCATCTCCAAAAAATCTACTCAAAATATGAAAAACCTTTGTTGATCCTTTCTTACGAAGATATCTTATTTCCTTCAACTTATAGCTGAAGGAGAATGTAGGGAATCTGATAGGATTTTGTTCATAGAAAAAGTGGCAGATTTTGATGAGCTTTAGCAAATGCCTAATTATGATTGATTTTCGCAATCAATCATTTTCACAGTATTTTGTCCATGCGACACTAGGCTTTTTAGGCCTTCTTCTCGAGTTTAGTTACTCTTCTGGGCTTTATACATGGCCTTTGACAATAAGTGTTTGTTCTCCTTGGGTTTGAGAAAACTTGTCCTCAAGCTGAAAACCCTATTCTTGCTCTCTTTCAAAAGGTTCTTAATAATGAGTAATAGTAGATCTTTCTTCTTCTTTGGAGGTCCTTTCTTTCTCATCAGTTGGAGAATAATCTTTACTCCACCTTTATAAAATGTGTAGTTGTTCTTTCTTCCATCATGTAAAACCTTCGAATCATATTGTCATGGATGATCGAGAAGGATATGACACACATCCATAGGTGCAGCATCACACCAATGCCCTCGGAATAATCCCTGCCCACGACAAAAGAAATGGAGAATGCTCAGAAATAGTACTTCATTTTCTTATCAAACCATGTAAGTTTGTGAGGTTGGGGATGTTTGTCAATCTTTAGGCAAAGCTTGTCAACAACCTCCCTCGAGACAATGTTCTTGCATGAATCGTTGTTGATGTTAACATCACATATCCTTCCTCCTATTGTGCATCTTGCGTGGAGGATATTGGTGCGTTCTCGTTAGCTACTTTTTTGGGGAGCAAAATTTGGTGACTCACAAGGCTTAGACCATCATCTGCCTCTATCTCAGTGCAACACTCTTTTGGCTCATTGTCATGTGCACTGCATTTCATACATATCGCAACAATCATCTAATTTTTTGTTGGCTTTATCATAGTCATTTTGCCATTGACAAGGTGGGTTCCATTAGCAGATTGCTGCTGTAGGCATTCTCTTCGAAGTGCTTAGGAGGTTTTCCCTGGTTGATACATGCTTTTTCACCAGTTGTTTGTTAGTGAAGCTGTGGTATTTGGTGTCGTTTGTTGGTTCATGTCCCATGGTGCTGGAACAAGACTTCCCTTGCTTACTTTGCAAGTTTGTTGAAGGACTATGTGTTAGATGTATGCCCTAGAAGCCAATTTGGCTGACACATTGTTGATTCTAGGGACATAATTTTGTACTTGACTATTTATTATTGAATAAATAAAAGGCATCTTTTCATTCATATTGTTTATGTGTCTATGAATCGTCCAAGAAATTAATGAGATGATGATACATATTCTCAAGAGTTGAGAATTTAAGCCATGTATCATTGGTGATTAATTTCTAAATGCTCCTGATCAATGGATCATCACGAGGACGCTGATCGATCCGATCAGTGCACAGATCACTCTCCTTTTGGATGGATGAGACTTGAGTCCACAGTGTAGGGACACTGAAGTGATAGTGCAGGTGCTTGTTAGAGAACAAGGGTACTGAGCGTGACCAAGACAAGAAGTCACTTGGATGTCTATCCACTCGTCAGTGACTTGCTTGATGTTGCAGTAGTGTGACTGGTCCTTTGACCTGCGGTGCTTCGGCTACTCACAGTGAGGTTATTGTAGTTTGACTGCACACATACATGGTCTCTAGCCATATGGGTCCATGCAGTGTAGATTGGCTGCAGTAAGTTCACTGTAGGAGTAGGGTATGCACCTATAAGGAATCTATCGACCTTGATAGGAGAGGAGTGATCCTATGTGATTTGTTAGACTGAGTTCTAAGACCTTGGCCAGGGCAGTGATATAAAGTGGAAAAAGAGTTTTCCACTATCGAACTCAAGTCGAATAAATCTTGACATATGACAGACGATGGGGTTTGACGAGTTGTCCATGACCTCCGTCCTGTAGGGATCCACGATAGTAGGATTGTATCACATGTTAACTGCACCTAGAGGTTCATCATTCCATTCTGCTGGGTAGCCACTACATGCTGCTAGGTGTCACTGGTGGATGGTGGGACTCATAGGGATTATCTTGATGATCGATAAATCCTAATGAGTTGAGTTGGAATCGTTCCAACCCATTGAAAGGAGTTTTCAATGATATAGTGATAGAGATCACAATATATCTCACTACCAGTCAGAATAGAACCTATGGGGTCACACACACTAGAAGTATTGACCGATCCGATGGTTGAAATCGTGATTAGGAATCACAAGTAATCAATTTGATTGATAAGAAGTTGAAGAAGGAACAAAGGAAATTAATTAATTGGACTTGAAACAAGAGTTCTACTTCGGGTAGGATTCCTGGAGTCCTAATTGGATTAGGACTGGGAATCCTAGTTGGAGTAGGACTGGAATTCCTACTTGGAATAGGATTCCTAAAATCCTAATGAGATTAGGAGTTTTGAATTAAAATTGGATTCCTACTTGGAGTAGGATTCCTAGAAATCCTAATTAGATTAGGACTTCGGATTCAAATAGAGTCCTAATTGGATTAGGACTAAAATTAAATACATCCTAATTAGATTAGGATTCCTTAAGTCTAAATTAATTATTAATCTAATGAATCAACATGACTCCTAATTGGATTAGGATTGAAGAGTTCAATTGAGTCATGGTTCATTCAAGTCCTAATTGGATTAAGACTAGCATAGATTAAACCCAATTTGGCCAATCCTAATTAGATTAGGATTAAACCATGAAAGAGGGACCTAATCCTCTTTGGAAGAGGATTAGGCTAACCAAGTAAGAGGGGCATCAGCCCCTCTCCACTTGATTAGGTGCGACATGAAGAGAGAGGGGGCCGGCGCCCCCTCTTGGAAAGTTGTCAAGGCTCCTAACTTGTAGGAGCCCTTCATCCTTATTAAAGGAGGACTAGGGCCGGCGCCCTAGATGACCCTTTCCCCTCTTCATCACGTGGCCACCCCCTCTCCATCTCTCCTTGGTTCAGCCGCCATCAGCAAGGGGAAAAGAAGAGGAGGCGTCTCCCTCCTCTTGGTCTTCTTCCTTGGCTTCAGCGCGTGTGAAGAGAAGAAAGCTGCGAAGGGATTTGATCTTCTTCCTCTTCTTCATCCTTCTTCTTCCTCCTCTCAAGTGCAATCAAGAGTTGATTAAAAGAGAGGACATCAGCCATCAAAGCTATCTCTGCAAGGGAGCTAGCACCCCGGTGAGATAGAAAGCTTGGATCGGATCCTGCTTCGTGTGGATACCCGTAGAGGCCGGACGTTTGAACGGCTTCAAGCGAACCCTCTTCCAAAACCACGAATTCAGATTTGCGGTGATCATCTACCCGCGCAAGGTGAAGATTTGATCTTCCTAATAGTTTTAAAAGTTTTAATTCTTATCTAATTATAAAAGGTCTCGAAACAACGTTCATGCGATGAACGTCGAACCCGTGCATGCCGATTCCGCTGCCATCTGAAAAATTTTTGAAATATCAGCGGCATGGGCGGGTTCCCAACAGTGGTATCAGAGCCTAGGTTTCGTAGATTAAGGTAAGAATTAAATATTTAAAGGCATATTAGATCTGAAAATTAAATGATCATGCATGCTGAAAAATTCTGCATGCAGATTTTTCAGGGGTGCTGATTTTTGCATGCTGATTTTTATGTGATAAAAAGATGATTCTAATTGCATTGTTAATGGGATTACAAAGTTTAGAATCATGATTAGCATGATCAGCGACCTATGTCATGATATAATCAGTTAGTTTTCAGATCTGAAATTATAATTGTTGCATACGGTGATGATCATAGGATTCAAACCCTTTTGGTATCAAATGTAATGACCTGCGATGTGATCTGCGATGTCATGTAATTTTTCAGATGCTTGCATGCATCTTATTTGATATTTTGAGAGGCCTGCGTGCCTCTTAAAAGGTGATGTAATTTATTTTTATTTTTATTTTACATCTGGTTGTATTTCTGTGATGTGATGTACATCAACGATCAATTTGAAGCAAAGGCATGAGATGAAAGGTGATCTAAGCGGTTGATGGCGATGGGATCAAGAGTTGATCAAGGATCGAATCAAGGAGGCTTGGAACCAATTCAAGAGTTGAAGACCACTTGATCGATTGATGTGCATGTGCTTGTAATACGACCTAATTAGAATCCATGATCATCACCTAGTTAAAGTTTAGCTTTAATTTGATGCTGCGATTATAACTGCCTGTGATGTACCGTTTGCATGTGATGTGAATGCGAGTCGGGTAGATAGGTTTACATGTGATGTAGCAAACCCAATTGAGACCTAAATCAAAACCTCCTCAATCAAGTCGAGAGTGAACCGACATGAGCAAGTCATATTAGATTAATTGATCTAATTGGTGTCTAGAAAAGCATGAAAGGTGGTTACTTAATTAGGACCTTACTCTCTGAGTAAAGGGAGCCTCCCACCTGCTTACCTGGCCAATTGTTCGATTACCTCTTATGAAGGGCTCAAGTTGCAAACACTAAGACCTGATTAACCAATATTAAGTCAATAGGTCTTCCACTGTAGTAGAGCTGCTAAGGCCTTTCTGATGTTGATTTGTCTCGGCTGGACACAGTGGTCAAGTTGCATCGGGGGGCTGGACCTCTCTATAGACATGAGATGTTGTAGGGTAAAGGTGGGGTTGGGCACCAATAACTGTTAGGTGAGGACCCAATGACGACTTTATTCCTACGGTTATACGGTGGGTCTGACTTAACTAAGAAATGGGACCAATAACTGTTAGGTGAGGTCTTCATGGCTTAGAGACCAAGTTACACTGCAACATGCTTGAGAAGCATTGTACAATTGTTGTACACTCATCCATCTATGTGTCACCAATAACTGTTAGGTGAGGTGGCATGTAAATCGGTGGGACCGCAGTACCCACTAGAAACCCTAGTCGTGTGGGATTTCCGTTTTCCTACCAGGGGAGTGTGAGGAATTCGAGAAAATAGTGGGAGTTACATTTGTTCTAAAAGACCTTAGAACAGATTAGGATCAAGTACAAAAGTCTAACTAGAATCTTTACTCTCTGCAGATACAATGTCGGCTTCAAACCCTTTGACCCGTATTCTTGAGACCAACCGACTGACCGGAACCAATTACAAGGACTGGCTTAGAAATCTCAAAATTGTTTTGGGCTGTGAGAAAATAGGCTATATACTCGATTCAGATATCCCCACACTACCAGCACGTCCTACTGATGTTCAGCGTGAGATGCATAAAAAGTGGTTGGATGATGACATTAGAGTAAAATGCTATATGATGGCATCCATGTCTAATGAACTCCAATGCCAGCATGAAAATATAAAGACTGCTAGGGACATTCTGGCACACCTGCAAGAGTTGTATGGTGAGCAGAGTCGCACAGCTCGTTTTGAAGTGTCCAAGAGGCTTTTCAAAGCGAAGATGCGCGGAGGGCAGTCTATCCATGATCACGGTCTGACCATGATCAAGGACCTAGAGGAGCTTGAGAAGCTCGGTATGGACATGCACAAGGAATTGCAAGTAGATTTGATCCTACAGTCACTTCCTGATTCATTTGGTCAGTTTATAGTAAACTACCACATGAATAAGATTGAATGCACTAAGACTAAACTAATCAACATGTTGGTAACTGCTGAGGGAGCCTTGAAAGGTTCAAGGGGCAATGTCCTTGCTGCAGAGTTGACTTCTGGTTCCAAGAGAAAGTCTACTTGGAAGAAAAAGAAGCCTGCTAAGAAGCAGAAGAAAGACAAGAAGCCAAAGAAGGAAGTTCAAAAGAAAAAGGCTAACGACAAAGGAAAATGTTTCCACTGCAATGTCGAAGGCCACTGGAAGAGGAACTGTCCTTCATACCTCGAGAGCCTGAAGAACAAGAAAGGTGACACACCTTCAGAAGGTATAGACTTGCTCATAATTGAAACTAATCTAACGGTTTCTTCTACTTCTAGTTGGGTTATAGATTCTGGTTCTAGTGCTCATTTGTGCACTACCATGCAGGGTCTAAAGGAAAGTAGAAGGCTGGCGGAAGGTGCGGTAACCCTTCGGGTTGGCAACGGGGCAAAAGTTGCTGCTGTGGCTGTGAGCACCTACCATCTGCGACTACCGTCTGGATTTAGTTTAATACTTAGAGACTGCTATTATGTACCTGTTGCTAGCAGAAATTTGATTTCTGTTTCATGTCTAGTACAGGAAGGTCATGTTTTTACATTTGACAAAGACTGCTGTTCTATTTATTTAAGAAATAAAATAGTCGCACGTAGCTTTATGATTGACAGTCTCTATCATTTGCATATGGATGTATCTGTGAATGTTACCGAGCAAGAAGTGAGTGCCAAAGGATCCAAAAGATCCAGAGATGAGATAAACCAAAGATATTTGTGGCACCTCAGGCTTGGCCATATTGGAGAAGACAGAATGAACAAAATGGATAAAGATGGGCTTTTAGGCTCATTGACTTCCGAGTCATATCCAGTTTGTGAGTCCTGTCTTCAAGGAAAAATGGCTAGACTGCCCTTTGTAGGACATGGGGAGAGGACCACTGAAATCTTACCCTAGTACATACAGATGTATGTGGCCCATTCGATGTGCTAGCTAGGGGACGTTATTCTTACTTCATTACCTTTACCGATGATTATTCACGGTATGGGTATGTGTATCTTATGAGACACAAGTCTGAATCTTTTGAAAAGTTCAAAGAGTTCAAGAATGAAGTAGAAAAACAAACTGGAAAACCTCTTAAGGCTCTTCGATCAGATCGAGGAGGAGAATACCTTAGTGGGGAATTCCGGGACTATCTCAAAGAAAACGGCATAGTCTCACAATGGACACCTCCGGGTATACCTCAACTCAACGGGGTGTCAGAGAGGAGGAACCGGACCCTATTGGATATGGTCAGGTCCATGATGAGCTTCACTGATTTACCTATGTTCCTTTGGGGAGATGCCTTACTCACAGCGATTTATTTATTGAATAGAGTTCCCTCTAAATCCGTTCCTACCACACCGTATGAGATATGGCATGGTAAGAAACCAAGTCTGGGTCATCTCAAGATTTGGGGATGTCCGGCCCACGTCAAGCGACTACAGGCGGACAAGTTAGAGGCTAGGACCATAAGTGCTCGTTTTATAGGATATCCTAAAGAGTCATTAGGATACAATTTTTACATCTCAGAGGATCACAATGTGTTTGTGAGCCGTCATGCCATCTTCTTGGAAAATCAGTTTATCCTTGATAGAGGCAGTGGGAGGAAAATTGAGCTTGAAGAGAAAGTCTCTGAAAAGCAACGAGTCATGGATCCTATAGAACCCATTCATAAAGAGCCAGTACACGATGTCCCTCAACCACCTCGTAGATCTAGTAGGGTCTCCCATCCTCCCGATAGATACTTAGGTATACTAGAAGAGGATACCGAGGAAATGTTCCTAGTGGGAGATAGGGATCACATACAGGATCCCAAAACCTACAACGAGGCGATATCTGATATCGATTCCGAGAAATGGCTGGAAGCTATGAAGTCAGAGATAGACTCCATGCATTCCAACCAAGTCTGGACCTTAGTAGATCCACCAGAAGGTATTGTACCTATTGGATGCAAATGGATCTACAAAAGAAAGATAGGTTCGGATGGAGAGGTAGAGACCTATAAGGCAAGGCTTGTGGCGAAAGGGTATAGTCAGCGCGAAGGCATTGACTATCAGGAGACCTTTTCACCTGTAGCCATGCTAAAATCCATCCGAACATTGCTTGCCATTGCAGCATTTCATGATTATGAAATCTGGCAGATGGATGTGAAAACTGCTTTCCTGAATGGATATCTTGATGAAGATATCTATATGGAACAGCCTTTGGGTTTCACTTCCAGTGATGGAGATCACAAGGTCTGCAAGCTGCAAAGGTCCATCTATGGACTAAAGCAAGCATCTCGGAGTTGGAACACTCGTTTCGATGACGCAATCAAAACATTTGATTTCATCAAAAATGAAGAGGAACCGTGCGTTTACAAAAAGGTTAGTGGGAGTGCTGTCGTTTTTCTCGTACTGTACGTAGATGACATTCTCCTGATTGGGAATGATATTCCCATGCTAACCTCGGTCAAGGTCTGGTTGTCAAAAGAATTCTCCATGAAAGACCTTGGGGAAGCATCCTATATTTTGGGAATAAAGGTCTATAGAGATAGATCTAAAAGGATGCTTGGCCTGTCACAGAAGATGTACATAGAGGAGGTGCTGAAGAGGTTCAGCATGGAAAACTCCAAGAGGGGTCTCTTACCCCTAAGGCATGGAATTCATCTCTCCAAGAAGATGTGCCCCAACACATCTGAAGAGATTCAACACATGAGCAAGATTTCCTATGCATCGGCAATGGGAAGCCTCATGTATGCCATGCTGTGTACACAACCTGATATAGCTCTTGCTGTGAGTGTTACAAGCAGATATCAGTCGGATCCAGGCAAGAAGCACTGGATAGCTGTGAAAGAACAGTCTTAAGTACTTGAGAAGAACTAAGGACATGTTCTTGGTCTTTGGAAGAAGATCAGAGTTGAAGGTAGAAGGATGCACACATATTGATGATAGAAAGTCTACATCAGAATATGTGCAATTGTGGTTCAGTAAATTGGAAGAGTTCCAAACAACCGATCATTATAGATTCTACCTAAGAAGCTGAATGTTAAGCCGTATCTAAGGGTGCAGTAGAAACCTTCTGATTAAAAGTTAATTGCAGAGTTAGGTGTCATGTCATTAGATGCCATAACACTTTACTGCGATAACATTGGCACCATAGCACTAGCTATGGAGCCATGGTCTCATCAGAAATCCAAGCACATAGAGCGGCGCTTCCATTTCATACGCGACTATGATGTAGAGGTGCAGAGAGTAGACTCCGCGGATAACGTGGCAGACCCGTTCACTAAGCAGCCGAGTCAGCAAAAGACTGAAGCCCACCTTGAGAAGATGGGCCTAAGATATATGACCAATTGGCTTTAGTGCAAGTGGGAGATTGTTAGATGTATGCCCTAGAAGCCAATTTGGCTGACACATTGTTGATTCTAGGGACATAATTTTGTACTTGACTATTTATTATTGAATAAATAAAAGGCATCTTTTCATTCATATTGTTTATGTGTCTATGAATCGTCCAAGAAATTAATGAGATGATGATACATATTCTCAAGAGTTGAGAATTTAAGCCATGTATCATTGGTGATTAATTTCTAAATGCTCCTGATCAATGGATCATCACGAGGACGCTGATCGATCCGATCAGTGCACAGATCACTCTCCTTTTGGATGGATGAGACTTGAGTCCACAGTGTAGGGACACTGAAGTGATAGTGCAGGTGCTTGTTAGAGAACAAGGGTACTGAGCGTGACCAAGACAAGAAGTCACTTGGATGTCTATCCACTCGTCAGTGACTTGCTTGATGTTGCAGTAGTGTGACTGGTCCTTTGACCTGCGGTGCTTCGGCTACTCACAGTGAGGTTATTGTAGTTTGACTGCACACATACATGGTCTCTAGCCATATGGGTCCATGCAGTGTAGATTGGCTGCAGTAAGTTCACTGTAGGAGTAGGGTATGCACCTATAAGGAATCTATCGACCTTGATAGGAGAGGAGTGATCCTATGTGATTTGTTAGACTGAGTTCTAAGACCTTGGCCAGGGCAGTGATATAAAGTGGAAAAAGAGTTTTCCACTATCGAACTCAAGTCGAATAAATCTTGACATATGACAGACGATGGGGTTTGACGAGTTGTCCATGACCTCCGTCCTGTAGGGATCCACGATAGTAGGATTGTATCACATGTTAACTGCACCTAGAGGTTCATCATTCCATTCTGCTGGGTAGCCACTACATGCTGCTAGGTGTCACTGGTGGATGGTGGGACTCATAGGGATTATCTTGATGATCGATAAACCCTAATGAGTTGAGTTGGAATCGTTCCAACCCATTGAAAGGAGTTTTCAATGATATAGTGATAGAGATCACAATATATCTCACTACCAGTCAGAATAGAACCTATGGGGTCACACACACTAGAAGTATTGACCGATCCGATGGTTGAAATCGTGATTAGGAATCACAAGTAATCAATTTGATTGATAAGAAGTTGAAGAAGGAACAAAGGAAATTAATTAATTGGACTTGAAACAAGAGTTCTACTTCGGGTAGGATTCCTGGAGTCCTAATTGGATTAGGACTGGGAATCCTAGTTGGAGTAGGACTGGAATTCCTACTTGGAATAGGATTCCTAAAATCCTAATGAGATTAGGAGTTTTGAATTAAAATTGGATTCCTACTTGGAGTAGGATTCCTAGAAATCCTAATTAGATTAGGACTTCGGATTCAAATAGAGTCCTAATTGGATTAGGACTAAAATTAAATACATCCTAATTAGATTAGGATTCCTTAAGTCTAAATTAATTATTAATCTAATGAATCAACATGACTCCTAATTGGATTAGGATTGAAGAGTTCAATTGAGTCATGGTTCATTCAAGTCCTAATTGGATTAAGACTAGCATAGATTAAACCCAATTTGGCCAATCCTAATTAGATTAGGATTAAACCATGAAAGAGGGACCTAATCCTCTTTGGAAGAGGATTAGGCTAACCAAGTAAGAGGGGCATCAGCCCCTCTCCACTTGATTAGGTGCGACATGAAGAGAGAGGGGGCCGGCGCCCCCTCTTGGAAAGTTGTCAAGGCTCCTAACTTGTAGGAGCCCTTCATCCTTATTAAAGGAGGACTAGGGCCGGCGCCCTAGATGACCCTTTCCCCTCTTCATCACGTGGCCACCCCCTCTCCATCTCTCCTTGGTTCAGCCGCCATCAGCAAGGGGAAAAGAAGAGGAGGCGTCTCCCTCCTCTTGGTCTTCTTCCTTGGCTTCAGCGCGTGTGAAGAGAAGAAAGCTGCGAAGGGATTTGATCTTCTTCCTCTTCTTCATCCTTCTTCTTCCTCCTCTCAAGTGCAATCAAGAGTTGATTAAAAGAGAGGACATCAGCCATCAAAGCTATCTCTGCAAGGGAGCTAGCACCCCGGTGAGATAGAAAGCTTGGATCGGATCCTGCTTCGTGTGGATACCCGTAGAGGCCGGACGTTTGAACGGCTTCAAGCGAACCCTCTTCCAAAACCACGAATTCAGATTTGCGGTGATCATCTACCCGCGCAAGGTGAAGATTTGATCTTCCTAATAGTTTTAAAAGTTTTAATTCTTATCTAATTATAAAAGGTCTCGAAACAACGTTCATGCGATGAACGTCGAACCCGTGCATGCCGATTCCGCTGCCATCTGAAAAATTTTTGAAATATCAGCGGCATGGGCGGGTTCCCAACACTATGAAGGGCTTGGACCCTCCTTAGTTTCCTTTCAGCATGACACCTTTTGATCAGCATTGTCAACATGCCACATCTTATGATCTACAATCTCATTCTAGATGGCAAGATGCAACCTATTGAGGTAGTGGGCTACCCAGATTCTTTCTTCTTTATTTGGATATGTCTTCATGAGAGTTTGAAGAATTCCTTGACATTGTTGGTAACGCTTTGATCTCCCTGCCTCAGATTCGTGTATCTTTGATAAAGAGTATGTGAATGCTCCAGAGGAAGTGGCATTAGAAATTCTTTTCCATCTTATCCCATTCAGTGATCATGGGTTTGTTGGTTGATGCAGATCCAAGATCATACCATGGTGCATCATAAGGTCACAACCTGGGGGGTTTATTGTATTTAATTTTAGTTATCAATTCTTTGTATTTGTCTTTTATTTCTAGTTATTTTTAGTTCTAGCAGCTTATTTTGGAATCAAGGGCTGCGATTAAAATCTCAATGTTTATTTGTGAACTTGATAAGGCTAATTACTATGACACTACTGTCTCTGGCACTTTTCACACTGCTTGTGCCTTTTTAGGGCTAGTTTTGGGATTTTGTAGTGAAGTTGGATGACTGTTAATGAAGAAAGGGATGATTCCTTCAGTGTTTTTTCTCTTATGGTGTGATTTTGCAATGGAGGTCGAAGACCTTCAAATACTAGATTCTTAGGTCTCAGAGATAGTCCAGTATTATCCTTCCTGTTCTTTGTAGCCTTTTTTCTCTTCTCTTCTTTCACTTTTTTGTTTTCTACTCAATCGACACTTTTTCTAATTGTTCTTTATCAAAAACATCCTTTTATTTCCGATATATGTTCACGTCACATACATCTCAAATTAGTTTTTCCATGAAATTCCAGCAACTTTTGCTTTCAAGTTCAATTGCATAAACCCTTAAAATTCAACTTAAACCCTAGAATCCTAAACCCTAGGTTCGATAGTATTAATCTGTTAATTAGGTTAGTTTTATTGAAAATTCAGGTCTTAACCTGAAATTCCAACCATACAGATTTCAGTCCTACTTTAAACCCTAATAAGGTCTCTTCCCTTGACTGTCTTACATCACTGTTGCTAACTATTAATTGCTGCATATTCTCCCACGAAATGCAAGCATAATGACGATCTTGGGTCCACAATCTTTACTTTCTTATGATCTGGGATATCCATCGCATCAAAAAAGCGATCCACCGTCATGAGCCACTTGATAAGTTCTTCAGATGGATGCCTATGGAATTCTTCAAATTCCACCTTTTTGATCTCAGAAGCAACACATCATGGCTGTTCGCCTGCATGGTGGTGGGAAGGGTTCTAAAAGCATGCAGTGCCATCATCAAGAGCCACACCTTCTTCCAGTCCATTCCTCTTGGCTGATGATCTCATACCACAGCATGATCATTCTCCAGCTGAAGTTTTGCTAGTTGTTCTCATAACCATTTGATCTCAATGTTTCTCAGATTTGCTTCCTCTTAAGTAGTGCCTTGACAAGTGTTTCTTGGGGCTATGGCTTCAACAATCAAACAGGATATGACAGGCAGATCAGAACAACTTAGATAGCAAACCTAATGAGGTGACCTAGCCTTCTGGAATATTTATAAATCTCAGGACCCTGATCCTTTCCTAAAGGAGGCATCTAAATCACATATTCTCATTATTTTTCTGATTCATGAAATCACTGCAAAAATAGTAAAAGTTGCAAATAAATGTTTGATCTTGATCCGTATGGTATGTTTAAGTCTCTTGCCTTCCATATTATTCCCTACATCCCATCTCAAAAATCTACTCAAAGGAGAAAAAAGATCAAGAAAATAGATGCAGATTTGATTCTAGAAGAAATGATAACTTTCTTGGTGCTCTCTAACGTAGGTGCCTTATTTTATTACAATAACAAGAATCTGGATTTCGACAATAGGGGCTTTAAGAATCTGGTAACATTTTGACATTAACAAGAATGGCTAGATTTTGGTTTGCTCTACCAAAGACCGAAAGTACCTTATTATAATTGATTTTACAATTTAGAGATTCAAAATTGCCTTATTATGCTTTACTTCTAAAATTAATCATTGTCATGTCATTTGTCCATGTGGCATTGGGCCTTCTCCTTATGTCAGGTTAATTTTGGGGGGCTTTAAGTGTTCCTACTTACTTTTATTCTTGTGGAAATAATTTTCCATGGATTTTAGGAGGCATATATGTTACTGTTGAGAGCATTACTAAATGCCCTGTTGTCATTACAGATTTAAACATAAGGCTTGCTTTTTAATTTTAAGTCTTCTTTTCTTGTGGGATTTGCTATTGTTGTTCGGATGAGCATATGGGTTATAAATGATATAATTGTGTCTATGGCATAGATATCATTTTCTTTCTGAACTTCTCTGTGGGTGTTAATCGTACCTTTCACTGGGTTTATTTTGAGGTTTTGGTTTAGTAGTCGTGCTATTTGTTATCATGCATGGTGCAATCTTTCCATGTTCCTTCTGGTTAGCCAATAATAGCACCTAATTATATCATCATTTCTTTTCCTGTCATTACACTTGCAAACTTTCAATGGTGTGATGCTTTTTATCTAATTATAAATGTATTTATATTATACCCATTCATGTTTTTCCTTTGTGGAGTATGTTAATCATATATATCTTTTGTTACATGGAGTATGTTATAAATGTATATCATTGATAGCGTCTCTAGTTTTTTATCATTTTCTAGTTGATAAATATGATCAAAATTTTAGGTTTCAACTCATGTTTTTTATAGAAAAATCTTACATTGCAATGAGGTGCCAGATCGGAAGCTGAAGGCAGCTAAGGCAGCTTTTGATGCAAGCATTGATGATGGCATAACCTTCTTTGATATAGCTGAAGTCTACGGTGCAGCAGTATGAAAGCATTTTCTATTCTTCTTTCTCCTAGAGCTTACCTGATGACATGAATAAATATTTGAATGAAAACTTATGCATTTTTCCTTTCTGTAGTTCATGGGAGCAGTGAATTTACAAACTTTACTTGAAAGGCACCTGACCTGATAATTCTCTCCTTTGATTTCATTTCTTTTTAGGTTGTTTTCCACTTCTGTGTTTTGAGATATTTGGAATTCCAATGCTATCATTGGCACTTTCTGCTTGACTGTTGCTAAATTGGCATTAAATAACAGCTTCATCAAGGAAAGGCAACAAAAAGAATCAGTTGAGGTAGCTGCGGCAACAAAACTTGCAGCTCTGCCTTGGAGGTTCGGTCGGGGGAGTGTCCTTTCTTCTCTCAAATATTCACTTTCTCGTCTTGGGCTTTCTGCAGTTGACCTCTACCAGCTTCATTGGTCTGCTTGTCAAGCCTCTTCCTGCTGCTATTCCTTGAAAATTATCCGACTACAGTGGTAACTGTCAAATTGACTGAATAATCTCTCATCTCTGTGAGAATCTCATTAAATAGAAAAATCGTGCAGAGAAGTTAGCTATAGATAGCTGTACATTACAAGAAAATTAGCTATAATACATGGCAACTAGTTATAGATAGCTATACACAATAAATCTGCCAATTAGTTCTGCTAGCTAAATTAGGAAGACTAAGCTATACATGGTTAATAGAAATAACAAAGGAAATGAGTAGATTGTGGAAATAAAGGTAATTAGATTTGCTATGGAAACCATATGTAAATAGGATCCTGCAGATCCTATTAACATCCCCCCTCAAATTGATGCTGGGTGATCAAGAAGCATCAATTTGCCAACTAGAAATTTATGGTGTTGACGAGTCATAGCCTTGGCAAACACATCAGCAATCTGAAAATCCGTGGTGATATGAGGAAGAGTGATAACACGTCGATCATAAGCCTCACGAATAGAGTGACAATCCACCTCAATATGCTTGGTGCGCTCATGAAAGACAGGATTAGCCGCAATCTGAATTGCACTAGTGTTATCTGCATGAAGAGAAGTGGGCTCAAGTTGAGGGAACCCAAGCTCAGCCAACAATCCACGAAGCCACATAATCTCAGAACATGCAGAGGACATGGCTCGATACTCAAACTCCGTTGAAGACTTACTCTTCCATGAAATGAGTGCATTGCCAAGAAACATACACCAGCTTGTAACTGAGCGACGCGTAACCAGCCCAATCAGCATCACTGTATGCCCCCAACTGAATAGGTGAACCAGCAGGAAAGAATAAGCCACGATCTGGAGTGCTTCTCAGATAGCGAATGATACGGCAGATGGCAACCAAATGAAGGTGTCGAGGAGTCTACATAAACTGACTAACTTGCTGAACAGTGAAGGAAATATCAAGCCGAGTTATGGTCAAATAGTTCAGACTTCCAACCAACTATCGGTACAGTGAGGGATCAGAAAGAAGCTTGTCCTCCTCACGATGATACTTTACATTCACCTCCAAAGGTGTGTCAACAGAAGAAGCATTTTGAAGTCTAGCCAAAGCAATCAAATCTTGTGTATACTTATATTGATGCAAGAAAGTACCCGCAGGTCCATACTTTAACTCAAGGCCCAAAAAATATTGAAGAGAACCAAGATCCTTCATTGGAAATGAAGCCTGTAGGTGTTGTTGAAGCTACTGAATCAACACAGAATCTGTCCCTGTAATAACTATATCATCAACATAAACCAGAAGGAGAACAATTCCATTCTCAGTCTTGCGGAGAAACAAGGAAGAGTCATACTGACTTTGAACAAAGGAAAAACCAAGTAATGAGGAGCGAAACTTATCAAACCAAGCATGAGGTGCCTGCTTCAAGCCATAGAGAGTGCGCTTCAGCTTGCACACATTAGAAGATGGTGTAGTGAATAAACCTAGCGGAGGTGTCATAAAAATATCCTCTTTGAGATCACCATGCAGAAAAGCATTCTTAACATCCATTTGTCGTAGGGCCCAACCTTTAGAAGCAGCAATGGCAAGAACTGTTTGTATTATAGTCATTTTAGCCACCGGAGGAAAAGTCTCATCATAATCTACTCCATATTCCTGTCTATTACCAAGAGTAACCAACCGAGCCTTATATCTTTCCACAGTCCCGTCAGGACGTAGCTTCACTGAATACACCCATTTACAGCCAATGGATTTAACATCAGAAGGACATGGAACAATATCCCAAGTGTGATTCTCTTGTAGAGCTTGAAGCTCATCTTGCATGGCCTTCATCCGACATTCCTACTTAATTGCCTGGGAATAACAAGTAGGAATCGTGATGGATGGTAGACAGAGTCACATTGAGTGATGTATGTGAGAATCCATACCTATCTGGTGGATGGGAGGCTCTGGTGGACCTCTGAGGCGCAGGGACTGCAGGCTCAGGTGGTGGATCAGTATCGGGAAGGGGCTGAGATGGCCGACGTCTCTTGTACACAATATTTGGTTTGAAGCGCTCAATAGAATGATATATATCATCAAAGCTAGGAAGCATGGCAAGATCAGAAGATGAGGCAACATTGGACTGAAAGAAATACTGATTGTCAAAGAAAACTACATTTCTAGAGACACGAAGTCAGTTAGTAGAGCATCATAACACACAAAACCCTTTTGAGCAATACTATAACCCATAAAGGCACACTGAACCGACTGGGCAGCATGTTTGTGACGTTCATTAGCAGGTAAGTGAACAAAGCAAACACATCCAAAAGTATGAAACTGATTGTAACCAGGATGCTTGCCATAGAGACGATAATAAGAGGAATCAAAGTCCAAAATTTGAGAAGGCAGTCGATTAATCAAATAAACTGCAGTAGACAAAGCTTCAACCCAAAATTTAGAAGGAATAGAGGATTCAAGCAACAAGGTGCGAACAACATCCAACAAATGGCGATTCTTACGTTCAGCAACACCATTTTGCTGAGGTGTATAAGGACAAGATCGCTGAGAAATTATACCTTTTTGATGCAAGAATGCCTGAAAGTCATGAGACATATATTCTCCGCTTGAGTCAGACCTTAATACTTTAATACATGTTGAGAATTGAGTCTCAACATAAGCCACAAAGGTCTGAAAAATAGAAAATACTTCGGATTTGGAGTGGAGAAAATACACCTAAGTGAAACGACTATAATCATCAATGAACGTCACAAAATATTTATATCCAACATGAGATGTTATAGGAGTAATGCCCCAAACATCACTATGAATAATATCGAAGCATTTTTCAGCTCAACTACCATGTTAGGAAAAGATAGAGTTTTGCTTTTTCCAAGTTTACAAGCAGTACAATCAAAAGACATGCTGTAAGAAGAGAACTGATCTTTATTGCCCAAAAACCATGCTTCACTAAATGAGACAAAACAAGAGAGTTAGGATTGCCTAGGCATTTATGCCAAACCTCACTCTCTGATTTGTTGCAGCAGTACAAGCCAAAGACAATAGGCTTGGAAGAGTAAAATGCAGAGGAAACAATCTTCCAACTTTAGGCCCCTTCGCGATCATTTTCCCCGACACTTGATCCTGAACCTGACAACCATTTCGAGAAAAATGCACATCACAGTTGTTATCAACCAATTGACCAACTAAAATCAAACTAGTAGAGAGTCCAGGTGACACAAACACATTGCGGAAAGGTGAACTAAGATCTCCAATAGCAGTAATAGGAAGATTACTTCCATTAGCAATTTGAATGTGTTGTGTACACCGTTATAGGACCGAACATTGTGCAGAAAATCAGAACAGCCAGTCATGTGATTTGATGCTCCAGAATCAACAAACCAAGGATGAGAAATTGTCTTACCGTTACCTTGAAGTCCCAATGCTGAAAAGGCTGAGATAATCATCTGTTGCACCATCTTTGGGGTAAGAACAACTTGGTTAGGACCTGCTGATGTGTCTGCAGCAGATGTGATTCTTGCGGACTGATCCACAGAAGCAGAACTGACCGCAGCTTGAAAAGCATTGGCTCGGCGATTCTAAGGTTGCGTAGGAAACTCCTTAATGATGTGCCCGGACTGCTTACAGTAAGTGCAGAATTTCTTGTTGCAGTTGCGAGCAATATGGCCGAATTCCTTGTAGCAATAGCACTGGACCTTGTCCTTGCCCTTTCCCTTCCCTTGAGCAGCATATGCAACATTCACAACATCTGAGGACAGCTTCTCTTGTGCCATAACAGCCTGGGTAAGAGTCTGTTGCTCCTCACGAAGCAATTCACCAAGACACACATCCAAAGAGGGAACATGATCTCTGTTTAATAGCGCAGCCCTAGTAACTTCAAATTCTGGCCTAAGTTTCATCAAAAATTGATCATGTTTGCTGGTTGCATGAACCTCTTGAATAGCGGACAAGGCTTCTTTTGGCACCTTAGCATGAATGATTCCGGTATACTCGTTCCACAGATTAAGAAAACTAGAATAATACTCCTGAATGGAAAGATTACCTTGGCTATAATTTGCAATCTCCAACTCCAACTGAAACCGCCTTGCATTGTTGTCTTGGTTGTAGATGCGCTTCAAATAATCCCACATCTCCTTGGCGGTGCTAAAGGACCGCAGATTGTTCACCATATGCGGCTCAATGGACCCCAAAATCCAAGAAATAATCCGAGCATCCTTGGTCTCCCATTGAGCAAATTCCTTAGCATTAGTTGGTGCTTTCGAAGAGCCATCAATATGATCCCAAAGCTCCCTGCCTTTGATAAACATCTTGAACTGAAACTCCTAAGCAAAGTAGTTCTTCCCAGTGAAACGAACACAAAAGGCTTATGTAGACATTATGACCAAAAGAAAGAACACCAGAAAAAGAACTCCAAGAAAGCTAGAAACCAGAAAACTAGAGAACTAGAAGACATAAAGCTGTACCGAGACTCAGAAATCTAGAACACCGAGAGCCCCTTGGACTAAAACTAGAGAAAACCGAAAGAAGAAAGCGTTAATGACCAAATTCAGAACATAGGCTCTGATACCATGTCAAATTGACTGAATAATCTCTCATCTCTGTGAGAATCTCATTAAATAGAAAAACCGTGCAGAGAAGTTAGCTATAGACAGCTGTACATTACAAGGAAATTAGCTATAATACATAGCAACTAGTTATAGATAACTATACATAATAAATCTGCCAATTAGTTCTGCTAGCTAAATTAGGAAGACTAAGCTATACATAATTAATAGAAATAACAAAGGAAATGAGTAGATTGTGGAAATAAAGGTAATTAGATTTGCTATGGAAACCATATGTAAATAGGATCCTGCAGATCCTATTAACAGTAACTGACATAATGAGTGCTGGTGATTTTCAGGCCAGGGATTTGGGGAAATTAGGGTAGATTGGTCTTTATTCATCCTTGAGTACATGTGGAAGTGATGTCCTCCTCTGTATCTAACTAATGCCCCATTTTTAAGAAACTCATGTATAAGGTCACTCTGTTCCTTTGAAATCAATTCAGGATACATTGATGGACTTGGAGATGCTGTTGAACAGGGCCCCGTAAAGGCTGTTGGAGTCTCAAACTACAGCAGTAATTGCTTCACTTTAGCTTGTCTTCGGTAACTTTTTCTACAAGAAAATGTGTGCTTCTATGATAACATAATGAATCTGGTTTTTTATACAGTCCAGAAAAGCATCTTCGAGATGCTTATAATCAACTCAGAAAGAGGGGAATTCCACGAGCTTCAAACCAAGTAAATTACAGTCTCATATACAGGAATCCTGAGGAAAATGGTGTGAAGGCTGATTGTGATGAGCTGGGGATCACTTTAATTCCATATTCTCCTATTGCTCAAGGCATGATTCATATATTTGGAGTTTCTTATATTGCACACCTTATTTTACAATATTATAAACCAGTTGAACTTATTTCATTGGCTTTGACGCCTATCTTGAAGTAGGCCGTGCATGAAATGTATGCAGGGCTCGAAAATGGAGGAGATTATATCTTTGAAGGGAGTAGTGAGGAGATTATAGTATGATTCATGTTTCATGAAGAAGCTATATACTGTTTTTTGAGAAAAAAAGGAAATAACTTGCCAAGGAAAAATATTCCGACACTTGGGCATGAAGTTACCAAATATTACTAACTTTCATGCAGGTGTCAAGCAGTAGTCCAATCCCTATCACTTAACATGAATCGGAACCTTAGTGCAGCACTATGTAAAAGATGATAGAGTTTATTTATGCAAGGCCGAAACAAGACTTATAGTTTTCCCACATCCTGCAGGCTAAAGTAAAACTTCATACAGTCGTCTGCTTCTCATCAGAAATGAAAAGCGTCTGTTAGCAGGACAGGTATTTCTTCTTCTTCTTCTTCTTCTTCTTTTCACAGGTAGCTCTGAACTGGTTGACATGTCAGGAGAATGTTGTGCCCATCCCTGGAGCCAAAAATGAGGAACAGGCTAAGGAGTTTGTTGTTGCTCTTGGGTGGAGGCTCACAGATCAAGAGGTTGCGCAGCTTCACTCGCTAGCATCTAAATCCAGACAAGCTGTTGGATTACCTCTTGATAAATTGTAATTTGACAGTTATAAGAACATGGTATGATTCCAGAAAACCATATGAAATATCTTGTCCTGTGCATCATTGCTTATGTATCACTCCAATGAAACAACCATGACATGAAATAATAGATTCCAAAAATTGCATAAATTTACAAATGAAAGGACACTACTTGTGCTGAGCTGGTCTATTGCTTGTATGGTAGCCAGGTCTGAAACTATAAATCTTAGTTACATACTTGTTACCATCATAGAAATATTCAATTTCGGGGTTTCTGCTCTCCAGTGCATCGTGGTTATGTTAATAGTTTCTTCCCTTAACCTGATAATCTGTATCAATTGCCGCAAATTGAATATGATCAGCAGCAGAATGTGAGGTCTAAAGGATTAGGAATCACATACAATTTTAAAGGATCACTAGTTTACTTCATGACCAACATAGTTGTTGAGTAAAAATTTAGTATGAAAATGATGCTGGAATTCAGCTCAACACAATCCTTGCAGAATTTAAAATGCCATGCCCTTTGACCTTCATCTACACTTTAATTACCTGAATTCTTGTCACCATGCAGCAGTATCTTTGGCTGTGATGGGCACTGCAAATAAAAGCAGTAGTGAGCATTGTGCTAAGCCCTGTGGTCCCAGCACTGTGGATAAGAAGTGAGAACAAGATCAAATGAATCTAGGCCGCAGTTTTGACCCGGCACTATCTTTTGCAGCATTTGTTAGTAGAACACATCGTATTCAGGATGTGAACCTGCGATCGATAGTGATATGATATTGTTACTTAGGTTTTCTGCAAGCCTTACGGAATGGTATGGTTTGCCGACCGGTATGCAGCCACATACCAGATGACCATAACTATTATGGGGTCTTTAAACCGAAGTCCCAATCAAGGTCGACCATCGAAGATTAATAACTAGCCAGTCTAGATCATTAGCAGAAACTTCTGACTATGAGATCTTATTGGTTATGTGAACCTCAGCAAACTCTTATCCATTTGTACCGGTTGCAAAAGGATCATGATTAGTTCAAACGCTTGGTCTTTTATCAGCATGAAAAAAATAAAAGGTTTCAAAAGCTTGGCCATTTTGTCTAGTGCCCCAATTTGACTTGTTTAGTGGCTCAGAATTTCAATCTATGAAGGCTGCAATTCTCATTTCCAGTCAGCAAGGGGGGGGGGGGGGGGTTGTACAAGATCTGAGTCAAAGCAAGTAGGAACCCAATCAGTTCTTTCTTAGGTTGGCATGACTTTGTTTGGGCCTAGACTAGCATTGGGTAATTACATTGTATGATTATGTAGTGAACTGAGTGATGAAATAGTGGGATAGGTTTTCCCTTGCCTTCCATGCAGAGTTAATTGCACCTCTTTCAATTTAGAATCAAACACTAACATTTTTTTTTTGGTTCAAGATCCATCTGTTGGCTAGGTTCTTCCCTCTGTTTGCCCAACTAAAGCCAGTTTTATATGGCAATTCAGAGGTTTTGTAATGTTATTTAACTAGGTTAGCAAGCATTTTGGTGATGGAAAATATTGGATACCCATTGACCTTGATTTGTTAGATCATAATCAGCTTCTTGATAATGTGTTGACCGTAAGTTAAGAGAAAGATCTTGCACAAGTTCTTTCCTTCTCTCAAGATCACAAAAATCAGTTAAATGGCATCTCAAATACTATATAATCTTCTCCCTCCTGCTTTCGATCTCACATGCATTACGTATATTTACGTATGACCACTACAAAAATTAACATTTAGAATAAGCTATTCAAATTCTTAATTAAAAAAATTCATGATGGAAGATTTTAATCAGCCGACCCTAACTAGTTTGGAATGAAGGCTTAGTTGAGTTGAGCTGTATGGAGGACTTCGATCTCTTATATTACGTCAATGTCCGAAAAAGAAAGTTCCAAAGAAAGTGAAAAAATTTTATTTGCGCGGCCAATCATAACAAACTAAATACGAAAAGAAACTAATTAAAAAGGGACTTCCTATCTCTCCCCTTTGTCCTCTGCAAGAAGAATCCACTCGGCACCTTCTTATCTCATGAAACTATACTCGATGCATCAGGTCTACCTTTCTCCAAAAGGCCTAATATTCCTGGCAAATTCTTTCCTCTTCCTCTTTATAGACTTGGAGGAGGAAAAAATTGAATTCCAAAACAGTAGGAATCAACTTGGGATCAACTTGTATGTGCAAAGTAGCTGGATGATATGGAAAGAAAGGAATGCCAGAGTCTTCCTGAACAATCAGAATCACAGGAAATTTGTCTTGAAAATGTTGTTGAGCTATTCAAGTCCTGGTCAGTATTTGCAGAGGACAAAACCAGAAAGCGTTTTGATCAAATTTGGCCCAGAATCCGCACCTTGTCAGGTATATAACATTGTAATGCTCTTTGCTTCCCCCAGTTTTGATTTACAAGTTGTGACCTTGCTCATCTTAACAATTTTGGGTGGACTAATCCTCTTTTTCCTTTTTTTTTTAAAAAAAATGTCAAGGTCAGCAATGATGTTGTGGATCACCACTGAGTAGGATCAAGACAGTATTTATCATCTCATTCAAGCACATCTCCATTTCAAATTAGGGCATCAGCCAGAGCAAATTTTTTAACCAATCCATAGCTTAACACTATGGTCCAAATTGGGAAGCAAGCTTGACCTCTGTGTCAAAATTCTAGTGCTGCTCAAACAAATTTTAAGGCTGAACCTTGCAATATCTCAACACATCAAAAGAAAACTTTGGATTATCATAGATGCAAGCTAGATGCGTGACACCTGCACCTTGAATGCCTTGGATTATGTGATTCATGTCCTTGTAGCCTCCAAGCCTCAACCCTCTCATATTTCTCACAAGTGAAACCTAATCCCTCTCATTGTATGCAAGTGGATGTAGCAGCTGTGGGACCTGTTAATACTGCTATTTTGGAAAATGCTCCAAGAAAACAACAAACTTGTAGTAAATAGATGCATGAGACGAGTTAATCCAATGAGAACATGCACGTCATATGAAACTCATACAGCATTCCTTCTATGGGGTCAAATCCGGATTGGTAATTTATTGCCTAAACCGCCTACCCAACCGACGGTCAATCTATTTTAAGCGGGTTCAAGTTTAGCATAAATAGGTTCAAGTCGTACAAGGTTGACTTGCTGGACTCGTTTAACAACAGGCCGGTTTCGGTTTGGATCTTTAACCTATTTAATAGGTTATGACCCATTTAATAATCAGGTCATGTCATAACTTGAAGAGTCGTTTAAAACTTGTTTAATGCATTTGAACCCCATTTAACCCATACAATACTGGCTTAATTTGTTTAAGTTATTTAACTTTTCAACACACTTATTAAATGGACTGTAGGTTAGGTCGGATTTACCGGTTTAGTCAAGTTCGAGTTTGAATTTTGACCCATTTGATAAATGTTTTGGTTTGGATTGGATTGACAGATTTTTTGATCCGATCTGCATCCGACCCGATATACTCGACCCCACCCAATTCAATTGCCACTCCTAGGTTAGATTATGCTAATTTATGATGATTTGAAATCTAGCCAGACTTGGCCCAAATTTACTTCATTGACAAGGAGAGAAAATGACTATAAGAGCACAAGTTGCTTTCTATGCCACCAATTTGCCTCAACAAAGAGAAGGGAAAGAGGATAGAGGGGGATTTTTTTCTTTTTTGGTTCAAAAGAGTTTAAGATTACTTATTAAAAGAATAAAATATTTTGTAAATATAATCTTACAAATATAGCTTATTATATGTATATGTACTATTTGAAAATTGCTATTTGTATATATACCTATCAAATCATGTTGCTTTAGCATGGATACCCTCCCATTAAACCTTTGCCTAATGATGTTACTTATTAACTACTTTACAATGACTTTATTACCCATTTGTATTAATAACTCTAATATATATATATATATATATATATATATATATATATATATATATATATATATATACAACTCTATTCAATACAAACTAAATATTAATTTTTAGAAGTCTTAACATAAAAGATAATAGTATCAAATGACACTCTAAAAAGTTATTTATTAATGATTAATCAAAATTAATGGAAGGGGCTTCCATGCAAAAGCAAGATGATTTGTACATATCTAAATGATGAGTTTTCTAAGGCAAATACATAATATGTTTTATTTGCAAAATGAAATATAAAATAATATTTAAATATATTATTTTATTCTTTCTCAAAGCAAAGATTATATATATAGATAGATTATATATATATATATCACTTCTCCATTTATTCCTTTTGTAGCCATGAGAAAGCACTAACTAATGCTAAATTTAAAATAATTACATACTCAGTTAAATTAAATCTCCTTCCTAATAAAGAGTAAACATGTTATATAACGGTTTCTCTTAGAAAATGTTATAATGATTCTTATAGGACATCCCCTCCTTTTAGCTAAATTATTCCCTAGTTCTTTTATATAGATGCTATCTTCTGTTGGATAGAAAGAGAGAGAATGAACAAGAAAGGCATCTAAGAAAATGACACAAGAAAATAAATTATAAAATTTTGAATAAGAAATTATATAAGTGATTTGTGTAAAATATAGTTTCTTGATAATTACGGTCTAAGCTTTTTACGCAAGGAAGTGACGTGACGGTGCAGGACATATACAACAACATGCTTTTAATATATGAAGATGCATAGTCATGCAATCAAGTCATAAAGGATATGTCTAAAATTATTTGACTATAATGGGATGGTCCAAAATTTCTTATGGCTTGATAATCATGTTTTAAGCCCAATAATTTAAAACTAGTACTTTCTTTTGGGTTAGACATAACTATGCATTGCTAATTGAATCAGTCTATACCATCTATGCAAGTCTTCTTTAGTATAAGAAAGCTTTTAAATAAGGAGATTAACCAAGTTTAATTTAGTGTTTGAATAATAGTTTTAACTATGGCATATATCTTAGAAAATGTTTTGAACCATATTAAAATTCTTACATAGAACCAAAGAGGGAAAGATGAACTGGACTTGCTCTAGTGGCCGCACTTCCTAGCAACTAAAAGTTCTAGATTTGAATCTTGGATGGTCCATCTTTTAAGAATTCAAACTTTGATAATTAGTGTACTAGGAAAAATAAAAGAACTGACAGAGAAACTAGTTGATTTATATAATATCTTCTCATGCTTTACATTCCATTTAGGATCAAAATTGTAAAAATAATGTTCATTGACTATTCAAAATAAAATTATCTAATTAATTTTAGCAGCAATTCTAGTAAAATTATGTTGATTTTAAATCAATATAATTTGAAGTGTACATATTATTTCAAAATTTTATTTTAATTTAAATAAATTGTTATTATTGTTGGGTTTGCATGATGCACATGAGAAAGTGCATGACTAACTTATATTTTTTTTATTACAATGTGATTTGACAAATGCACTCAATTATACAACTTATTGACTAATTGATTTATGTACAAAGAAAGAGACAGTAAAAAGTGAACCAAAGAGCTATAAATATTTTGAAAAAAAATGGAGGTTGAAGGGTTTCTTCGTCAGGGAGGTGGGCGGGCACGTACACTCGAGTAGTGTTTGATTGAGGGGTCGAAAAAGGCTCAAACCAAGCCACCAAGGTCGTAGCCTAATGGTAAGGGGGCGATAATTCTGTCCAAGTTGCCCGGGTTCGAAACGCACAGGCGTCGATTAAATTCGGGAACCGGATGCCCCACGCCCGATTGGTTCGTTGGCGGTTATGCTTTCCTTCCACCTGTAGCTTGGTAGTGCCAGGTGTGACGTACTCACCTTCCGGATGGGGAGGGCGTGAGTAAAACGGTGTCCACCCGTATTAAACATTCTCCAGGGCGGGGCGAGGGCTCAGTGCGTGGGGGCTGCTACGCGGGGGTGGGCTGGTCCTTTCCTCCCCTACCTTTATTCTTTTAGCAACAAAAAAAAAAAAGAGGCTCAAACCAAAACACAACTATAGCAATATTTCTGGTCACACAAGCCTTGCAATTGAATGAAATTTTCTTTAGATTGTAAATAACTTAAGAACATGCTCATGGTGAAACAAAACATAACACAAACAACACAACACCATAAATGAAGGGACAAATGTCTAGATGAATAGGTGGAGACTTCTCAAGTTTTAGTTGTCCGCCATGAAATTGCTAATGAACCAATACTAGTCGAAGTTATGCAATATTAAGATGAGGCTAGTTCGTGACATTGTGTGAATAAGAGCTACTTGCATTAATGTTGGTTTCAATATGCAATATTTATATGGATAAAAGTTGATCGTGTTAGATCTTATCATTCTTTTCTGAATATTACTAGGCATGCGTCATACAACAAATCAAAGCGATACAGCACTGTTCTGGCCAGAGGGATATGTTGGTGGCTTGGGTTCCATGCGATTAATGCTATGATCAATGTAGCTTGCACCATAGAGTATTTTCATAAAAAATTAAAAAGAACACTATTTAGAGATGAGTTCCTTTCCTTTTTTTAGAATGAGAAGGGATGGACCCTAAGGGTGGCAAATGAGATTGGCCGGGTCAAACGCATGTTGGATTGAAGGTAGGTTAGATTGGGTACTTATCAACAAAAATCCAACTCATTTATAAAATAGGTTGAAAATCTATGACCTCTTTATTAAGCAGATAACTTAACATGACAAGACAAATCCAGTTAAATAGGTTTTAAATAAATTAAATAGGTTGTATATGATTTAAACAAGTTATATGAGTCTTAAATGGGTCGGATCATAATTGTATTATAATTGTATCGGTCTATCACAACTATCAAGCGGTTAAAATAAGTTAAAATCGCTCAGAATTTTAAATCTGAAACCAACCTATTTGGTAGATAGATCAAGTCAGGTCATTTATAACTCAATGATGTCAATTAAAATGTCGTTTATCTCAAGAGCCATGCCAAGGCTAAGCAATAAAGCATCATGAATGACTCTTGTGGAGCTTAGATATATTGGTGGTCAAGCACAACCATGTGGTGGTACCTAATTCATGAATGCTCAAAGAGCTCAAATGATTGTAATGATAGAATGAATCATTGCAATAGCTATCTCAAACATTCACCAAAAAAATATAGGAGAAATATCAAGATGAAACTATTTCTAACTTGTTCATTGCCCAGTAATCCTTCCGACACAAGTTGATCACGGCTATCAAAAGTCAAATGTCATAGATATGGTCGAAAACAAAACCTATGCAAGAACAGTCCATATCTGGAATTTGAATGTAGAATCTATAACATTATAGCATCATCTAATAGTGGTTACTGTGTAGCCAGACTTTTTTAGATGGTAGGAACTCTATCTTCATATCTACTTTGAATATGAGTCAACTTATGAGTAATTTGACAGCAATTGGGGTATAGTATCTTATCCAATGGCACGGAACTTACCATCAAACATACTATTATGTCTAAAACACCTCAAAGCCATGATAACAAAAGTCTTAGCATTGAAGCAATTTGATACTATTAGTGGATATGCTCGAAGCCCGGAAATACTTTATAGTTATTTTATTTATTTGTTTCTACAATAATTATAACATTTCAAAAAAGAAGAGAGTATACTTGTTTTATTTTCTGCATTATAAGATTTTGTCGATCCTGCCAAGTCTATCAAAGTATTATCGAGCACCATAAGTTATGTTACTCGCAAGCTAATATCAAATCAAAACCCATTTAACTCGGTCTGGTTGCAAAATAGACTGGTAGGTCGGTTCATAATTGTCACACTTAATAGAACCTAAGTCTCCTACATCAGCACAAGATTTTTTTTAATTCTCTTATAAGAATATGGGATCTAACTATCTATTCATTGCTGCTCATGTTTCAAAGTAAGATATTTTATTATAGTAAAATACCAAGCAGCAGAGCTAATAGTTACTGCTCACCACAAGATTTTATCAACAGTTAATTTGCCTCCTCCTTGCATTGAAGAATATTTTATGAGAATAAAATATACATAATGAGATGATAGATGATGTACATGAGATTTAGATCCTCTGCAACAGAGCTCACATTGTACTGCTCCTGTGCTTCCCACTCCAAAGAGTGCGTGCAAGAGTTGACAAATTTGGCCGTTTCTTTTTCTGACCTTGCCGTTCTCCGTACGTAGACGTTGGGGTGGCGCTACTCA
>NW_024069170.1:0-55974 GCF_009389715.1 Phoenix dactylifera
TATACATTGATGACATCATTTTTGGTTCTACTAATGAAGATTTATATGAAGATTTTACTAAGCTCATGCAAGGTGAGTTTGAAATATGTATGATGAATGAATTAACATTTTCTCTCGAACTCCAAATTAAGACAAACAAGAAGGAAAATCTTCATTGACCAAAGTTAGTCCACAAGAAAACTCTTATAGAAGATTGGCATGAAGAAGGTATGTCTATGACCTCATCTTGTAGAGTTTGAAAAGGATGATCAAGGTAGATCTATTGTTTTAAAGCTGTATTGAAGCATGATAGAATAATTATTTTATCATACAGCTAGTAGATCAGATTGTATGCTCATTATGTGCCCTTGTGCAAGACTTCAATCTAACTCTAATGAATCATATTTTATTGATAACAAATGAATCATAATCTAAATTTTAATAGAAACAACTGTTTAAGATAATTTGATTAAAACTTAGCTAGCATGTCTTATTGATAATTATCTTAAACAAATAAAATCTAAGCTAAATTGATTCTGAAAATAAGAAATTGATTTGACCTTGATGAATCTTTCTATTGCCTCATATGCTTGTCCTTGAACCATCTTGGTTAATGAAACTATCTCTTTAAGCTCAAGTGACATGTGCTTGCTTATATTTAGGCAATCTCTTGAGTAAAGTGACTCAATATTCAATTATTGTCATATCTTATGTTGAGTCATCTAGTTAAGAAATATGTTGTATAAATATTTTGTATCTTGAAGAAACTAATGACTTTCCTTCAAGAAAGAAAAGGATTTTGTTAATAATGCACAATTCTTAAGCAAGAAAATGAGAGATTTCAACTTGAAGGACACCTCCACATAAGATACAATAAACATTCCCATGCAAACAAGAAAGGGGACCTTCTTCAGCCAAAAGTTTACACATAAGAAATCTAGTAGGTATTTGACTGAAGAATGCAGAATGAATCGGTAATTTTAGATACCTCTCTCATAAATTAGCTGAGCAAAGTCAATAACTTAAATCTTATTATGGCATGATTAAAGTCTTTAATTATTAATTTCTTGATATCATGTCTATATATGTATTGATTGACTTATGCTTTTAGAAATTGTTTCATGGTTTGCCCAAACTAAAATATATCTTTGCCTATGTCATAACCATGAAATACACAAGTTTATGCTTAAAATTTTGATTTAAAATAACTTGTGAGAAGCTATGAATCCTTGAGCATAATGAAAATGTTGTTTGCATGATATACATCTATATGATACATAAGATTATTTCTTTATTCTGCTCTTTCATGTAAATTACTTGAGAATAACAAAAAGAGAGAGAGATAAAGAAAAAAAAATGAACATTATTCAAGAAAAGTAAAAATCTAAGTAAAGGCAAATACTCCAATCTTAAGGAAAAGCAAAACAAGCATAATATATTCGGCACATTTGTGAGACTTGTGTGAGCATTCTTTTGGAAGGGATAAAATCTGTAATTAATTACACTTAAACAGAGGAAATTTGAAGTGAATATTTTAACCTTTCTATATTGCTCATCATAGGGATGGTGCCAATAGGGAGGCTAGTGGTAGTATCCGACACTATTTGACCCAACTATTCGGTGTAGGGTATATTAGGGACGGCACAAGAGGGAGGCTAGTGGTAGTACCTCGTGCCCCTTCCAACTCCACCGAATAGGGAGCAAATAGAGTATAGAGCATAAGAAAGTAAAAATGAAAAACAAAATCAAAATGTTCGTTAATTGGTTAAGAAAAGAAATTCAAAAAAAATGATAAAATGAATGACAAAGTAAATGAAAGTATATAAGAAGAATCAAGTCAAGTTTTAATTACTTGAAAACACACCTTAAGGATGAAATCAGTGCAAGATTATATTTAAATAGGGAGAGTTTATTTGAAAAGAATTGATTTTGATCCTTGACATGCTTGTTCTTAATATTTTAATGCATGACTTAACACATAATATATTTTGCATATGGCATAATGTTTTGAATTATGGGTTCTCAATATTTTGTAATGCTCCATGCTTGGATAATTTGATTGAATGTTTGAAATACTACATAAATTTTTTTTGGTATTATTGAATTTTTTTTTCAGATTTGTCGTTCACAATCATCTTTGAAATCTGAAAGTTGAATAAATTTGTAAACAGAAGAAGAGAAGGATATCTCTATTTAGGTAAAATGAATTGATTTTGTTTTATCTTTCAACTTGCCTAACTTTGGTACATAATGTTCTAATTCGTACCAAAAATACAAAGATTCTGAATATGCTCTAATATGTTTGAAATATGTGTTTTCAATCGTAATGATTTAAGATGAGCTACAATGTGGAAGATACATATCTCAAATTATAACTTTGAAAGCCTCCTTGAAAATCTTTATGAAGTTCAGAATCCGATTTTGTATAAAAGTTTCAACTTAATTTAAAAATGCTTATATCGTTACATCTTTGTAACCTTAGTTATATGCTTCAATGATCGCATCATTCAGGAGAATAACTCAATATGATTCCTAAATGAAAATTTTAACTTAAGAAAAACAGAATTAATTTTGATGCCTTGGTTGATTGCTCCGATACGCATCTGAAACATATCATTTCTTATCTTTAAAGTGTACTAAAATTGGTCTAAATGATGTATTTTTCAATGATCTTGATTACGAACAAATGTTTCTAAATATATGATTTTATTTTGATATTAAAAAGATTTATTATGTTTTATGTATACATTGCTGTGAATCTATGAGTAAGAAATTAAATCCTATAAACATTCACTTGAATGATCTTCTATATCCCTTTCTGCATGATTGTTGCTTCCATCACTAAAAGAAAAAGCTATTTTTAAAAGAAAGTGAATGCTCCTAAAGCTAGAAATATTTTAACTCACTCAAATGACTCTTAAAAGAAAGAAAATGTAATTGCTTTTGAAAGAAATTGAGCTTTAAAATTTATAGCAATCACTCTTTTTTATTTTTCAAGAACAAGTTATGCTTCCTCTTAATCTTTGAGAAAATGTATCATTAACATCTGAAATTCAACAAAAAGAAATGAATGATTAAAGAAGAATGCATCTTTTGAGGGGAAGCGTTAAACATATCAATCTCTCTAGATTTTGCATCTTATTCAAAAGTCACCATCATATGATGCATACCTTGAATATTTTATGAATTGATTTTGATAAACCTCCTTGTGTTGCCATTACTTGTCTTAATTATATATAGCCTATACTTTGAGTTTAATTCTATAGAGCGTTTATTATTTCAAATGAATATGATTTGATACTTGCAAATATGCTCTCAATGGGTTAAGTTGAAAATATGCTGAAATTTGTAGAAAATATATTTTCAAGATTAACAATTTGAATGTTTTATTGAAAATTATCTTCAAATTCTAAACTCTTAAATGGAATGATCAATTAAGGGGGAGAAAGAAAATTTCAGAGGAAGAGATCATATGGAACTTAATTGCATAAATCCATAACTAAAGATGAGAGAAAGAATACTAGATGAGAAGTGATCCTAATACTCTCCAATATGTATTATAAATATCTGAAATTTAAATATGAAAATCTCTGTTATACACCTTGAAGCTTGCTATTTGGTTAATATATCTTATGCATCAATCATGAACCAAATTGAAATTCAAACAGTTGATCTTAAGAGTCTCTAGTTTAATGAAAAAGGGGGAGAATAATGTGTTGAATTTTCTTGAGTATCTCTTGTGAACACAAATTTAAAAGTAGCTGCTACATATGATAGATTTATAGATTTTAAAATGCACCTAATCAGAAAATCAGCTGTCTTGAAAATTATTTGAAAACGAATTCCATCTGTCTCTATTAGAAAATCTATTTTGAAATTCACTAAATAGTTCTTATTGGCTTGCTCTTTAGAGCTTCAATTTTGTGCCAACTCATTTTTATATGTATCAAAATGTGTTTCTCTTTAATGGAGTAAAAGAAAGTCTTTAAAAGAGCTCTAAAAGAACCTTCAAAGCTTTGAATTTTATGTATGCTCTAAGATATATCATAAATTGCATGAATTCATGTTTCGGTATTTTGTGCCCCAATGTTTTTATATCATAAAAGAACTTTGAAGTCATTAAGAATTAATGATCCAACATGATGTTATATTTTTCGAGTATATAAGTTTTGATATTATACTCTAAAAAATTGATTAGATTGCTCTCATGTTGCTATATATTTAATATATTAGGCAAAAGATCTTAAATGAACAAGCTTTCATAATTGTTATTAAAGATCTTTCAAAAAAAGGGGGTTAGATAGCCATTCGTGCCTTCTTTGAATATCAGTCTTGATACTCCTTGAATTAACTTGAAAAAGGTTCCACCTACACTTGATTTGAAAACTATCTTTGGAATCACATTCGATGTGCTCTCATTATAATTTGCTCTGAAATCATCTTAATTGGCTCTAATCTATACTCATTAATCTTATTCTGACATTATTGCCTTGAGTTATATGATTCATATTTGTGCAATAATTCGACATGCATTGACTGAAAATCAGAGTACAATAAGAAAAAGGAATATTTGAGTATCATTTACTGCTTTGTGCTTAATGTTTCATTATCTAGCAACCTTTTTGATGTTGTCAAAAAGGGAGAGAAATATCTGAGTATATGCTCATAATGCTTTATGTGTTGATTATGTTAAGTTGATTAAATCTAAAGCATTATCATGAAGTATATTTTAAAGATATATGTTTTCTACTTCATGCAACTTAGCTATGCATTAGTTCTAGAACACAATATATTTTATATTGCACATACTCCAAGTTTTGTCATCATCAAAAAGGGGGAGATTGATGACCCAAAGATTGATTTAAAGATTGGTTTTGATGATCACAAAACCTTGAAGTATAATTACTAATGTTTGTGTTGCAAGAAGAAAAATAATTTGTTTTGCAAGAAACGTAGTAAGTTGGAAAAATACAAGAAGGCCTCAAAAGCTCTCAAAAAGTTGAAAGAAAGTTATACTTCATTGGCCCAATTTTCAAGTTCAAAGGATTCAAATTGGAGGAGCAAATTCAAAGAAAGATTCAAAAGAATAGTCCTCGAGTCGACTCCTGGAAGTTCAGAGTCGACTCTAGCACTCTGGAGTTTCAAGGAATAGTGCTCGAGTCGACTCCGAGACTCTGCGAGTCGACTCTGACTGAGAACAGACAAAAAGACAGAGAGTTGATTTTCAGCGCTACAGTGCTCGAGTCGACTCCCAGCTATAGTGCCAGCAGACTCTTATTCACGAGTCGACTCCTACTTCAGTCGAGTCGACTCGAGCATGCTGGGAGGTATAACAGCTAGTTTTTTCTCAACTCCAACGGCTCTATTTTTGTCTCTAACGGCTAGATCTTTGTTCCCACGCCATCCAAAGCTATAAAATCAAGGAGAGAGCTAGGGAAGAAGTTAAGGAAGTGGGAGAGAACACATAGGGAAGAGATTTCAAGAGAAACCTCTCAAAAGCACAAAAGGGTCATTCAAAGCAAAAGAGAAAGAAGAAGAGCATCTGAGTGAATCTCAAGGCTTCCTCTCCAACTGTGTGCTTCCTCAGTGATGTTGCCCAGATAGACAACCCAAGAGGGAGGGGGTGAATTGGGTTTTAAAATAATTATTGCAATTAAAAGGTTTGTGAATAACTAATTAAAACTTTTTGCAAGTGGATTAATTAGATGCTATGTGCAGTGAATGAAGTGAAAGTAAGAGACAATAAAGCAATCACAAACACAAGGAAATTTATAGTGGTTCGGAGCTAACCCTTGCTCCTACGTCCACTCCCCAAGCCTCACTTGGGAATTCACTATAACCCCTCGGATTACAGCCGGTTGTTTTAGAAGCTCACAACCTAACTTGTTGTTTTACGAGATCACAACGAACTCGGTCGGTTTTCCCAGGCTCACCGACTAGATACACCCGATTGTTTTTCCGGGATCACAATCAAATCCTTACACCGTTGGTTTCAACCTAGGCTCACCAACAAACCTTTACACCCTTGATTCAATCCCTTGATTGAATCAAGTAAGGAACAAATGGTTTGAAAAACAAACAGAAAAATAAAGCTTCTTAACAAGCAGATATTCAGCGATATAAATAAGAGAGAAGTTTAGAGCCCTCAAACAAATTTATGAAGATGTAGAGGAGGGCTTCTCGAACTCGGGGTCTCCTCTTGAGTGTTTCGAAGACTTGATGACTGAAGGAGACTTTTTTAATGCTGGAAAGAGTTGGTTGGATGGAGTTTAATGCCCCTCTTCCTTCTTTTCCTTTGGAATCCTTTGGTAGGTGAAGATTTCTTGTTTTCTTTGAATGGAATGTCACTTCTCTACCTTGCTACAGTTCTCTGTGGCTATTTAAGCCGTTCCCCACGGAAACTAGCCGTTAGACCCAAAGATCTAGCCGTTCTGCACATTCTGCAACTCCTGACAATGTTTCCGTTGGGATCGGAGTCGACTCGCGCGATCTGAAGTCGACTCGGCTGCTGCAGGAGTCGACTCATGCTTTTCTGGAGTCGGCTCGGCAACTGTTCTGGATTTGAATTAAAGTGCTGTCTCGACTGGGAGTCGACTCGACTTAACCCGGAGTCGACTCCCCAATGTCCGGAGCTGACCTGGCACTTTTGGAGTCGACTCATTCCAAGGAATCCAGGGATGCATTTTTCAAGTTTGCTCACTCGAGTCGACTCAGAAATTCTGGGAGTCGACTCGGCGCTCAGAGTTCGAACTCCCGATCTTCTGTCTTTCGACTCGTGCCGTCTTGGAGTCGACTCGAACTGTTTCGGAGTCGACTCGGCTCTCAGTATCCAAAAAACCGTCTTCTATCTTTTTGGGGTTGCGCTGCCTTGGAGTCGACTCGAACTGTCTTGGAGTCGACTCACCTCTCAGAGACGAAAATACCGTCTTCTGTCTTTTGGGGTCGCGCTGTCTTGGAGTCAACTCGGACTTTGCGGGAGTCGACTCGGCTCTCAGTGTCCGAAATTTGCTCTCTGACTTTTGCCTTGTATCACACTGGGAGTCGACTCTCGCTTCCTTTGGAGTCGACCTGCCAACCATCGGAGTCGACTCGAGTTCTTCGGGAGTCGACTCGGCTCTCAGGGTCCAAAATAACTTCTCTGTCTTTCTGTCTGTAACTCCCTGGAGTCGACTCGTACTACCCTGGAGTCGACTCGGCAAGCATCGGAGTCGACTCGCGCTCTTCAGGAGTCGACTCGGTGACAGGTTCTGAGATGGATCTTTCTGTCCGTCTGTCTGTTCTCAGTCGGAGTCGACTCGTAATGTACAGGAGTCGGCTCGAGCCTGTGCCAGTGCTTCTGATACGCTTGGAGTCGACTCGTAATCTTCCGGAGTCGACTCGAGTCTCAGACTTTGGTTCAAATTGAGTTCTTTACTTATTCACAATGTATTGAACCAAATCTAGAGACACTTAACCATAAATTTACAAGTATTTGACTGAAACACTAGATTGAATTCATTAGTACAACATAAGATATACTCAAATGCTTTGAGCTCATCAAAATCAAATAGGGTTATAATCAATCACTCCACAATCTCCCCCTTTTTGATGATGACAAAACATTGAGTATTTGTAAAGTGAATTGCTCAACCAAAAAGAAAATTTATAGTAAAATTTCAAAATGAATTCAAGTGTCTAGTTATTTAATTTATCCAAAACTGAAAGGTGTGAAACAGTAAATTTTGAAGTTAAAGCTCCCTGTTTCATTTGGAATTATATAAGCCTTCATGTCATGCAATCAATTGTTTGGTTTATATATATTTAATGAGTTTGCTTTCTTAAAATTTCAGATTCTCCCCCTCAACACATGCATTCAACTTTGTTTTGATTCTCTGAATTTTCTTTTAGTGTATTGAAGCTTTTGAACTTAAATTGTTGGTTTTTAGAGGAAAAATCTGCCAATTTGTTCATGAGTATGATTCAACTAATCTCCGAATATCCCTTGAATAGATTCTGGAGATTACTCCATTAGGAGCCCCAACAGAGAGATAATGAGCCTCGAGGTATCGAATCCACTAAGAACAAATTATTGTGTGTTTTAAAAGTTTTCTTTTTATTGATTTTCATTGATTCCCTTTACATGTCTATTCAATATATTTTCTCCCCCTTTTTGTCATCATAGCAAAAAGGAAGAAAGCACATCACAAAAGCAATTAGAGATCAAATTTGCACAATTTTGAAGAGAAATGTCTACTCATTGTATTGATGTATATTTAAGTATACTTATAGATACATCAAAAAGCAGTAAGTACATATCAAAAAGAGAAAAAAGCAAGCTAGGATTTCTTTGAGGAGGATGTGGTTCCCTTGCTCAGTCTAGATTGTTGCATAAGTAGACTGACCCCATCTGTGATGTTTCCTAGCTGCCTTATGATCTCCGAGGTGGCCCTACTGTGGATCGAGGTGAGCTCAGTCAGATTCTCCTGGAGAGTATCCAACTTGGAGATCAATACATTTTCCAGACGCTCGGCCCCCTGACTTTGGCTACCTAAGTCCTGTCGGATGTCATCTCGCATCTTTCTTGTGTTGCTTGTGACATCGCTCATATTTGAGAATTGGGCTTGTATAAGGCTTCTGACATTGTAAATCTCTTCCCTCAGATGAGCCGTCATCTCGGTCACGGCTGCCAATGAAGGAACCAATGCAGTAGAGGGGGCAGTCGCTGGACCTCGGAGCTCCCTCAGTAGGTCGTCCCGAAGATCCCGCACGATCTCCTGCCGCAACTCCCGGAGCTGCTCAGGAGAGATCCGGACCTCCTGTGGCTGAGAAGGTGGTGCAGTGGAGGGTCCGGCTGAAGTGGATGGTGCTGAAGTGGAGGGATAGGTGGGAAAATCGGAGTCATGATCAAGGCTGGGGGAGTGTCGAGTAGTAGGGTCAGTAGGTGTGGAAGAGGATGGTTTCCGGATCCAGACTTCCTCAACCTTATGAAATCCCATCCTGTGAAGGGTTTCCTCACCCATGCGATCTGTGTATCGCAGTGCGCGAGAGGGTTCCCCCTCAGGAATGGGGACCTCTGACTCCCTAAAGATCAGGGTATACAACATCCCATATGGAAGAGTAAGCCTAGGTTTGTCTAGAGGCTCAAATAGGTATTTGTAGATTAATTTTGGAAAGTTGATTGGGGTATCCTGAAGAATGTAGAACATCAGTACTAGGTCCCTCTCAGATACAAAATCAAAACGGCCTGTCTTAGGGAAGAGGGTCCTAGATATAATACTTAAGAGGAGCCGCATTTCAACTGATAGCTGACTAGCGGACACCTCATCTAAGGGGGACTGGGGTGGACTCCCTAGTATAGCCGTAAGGGCCTCAGTCCTATCGGCTGGGTGAGAGGGAAACACCCCTACTTGGGGAAGATGAAGGATTTGTGCAATGTAATCCTCTGAAATAAATAAAGGGACACCCGCTACGGTTTCCTGTATCCCACCATGACCCCTAGCTACTGTCCCGTAAAACTCCCTAACTAGCCCCGGGTAAGTAGGAAGATCTAGGGAGCAAAACATCTCTAACCCTTGGGCCCTTAACCTATGCCCTATTGTGAAGCCTTCCCGGGAGAGGTAGTCAAAGTTGACATACCTCTCGGTGGAGACCGCCTTCCCGGCGCACGGACGCGAGGGAACCGGCCTCGGCGGGGAAGGAACCGGAGGTTGTGGCCTCACGGGTTCATTCCGAGCCTTGGACCGTCGCTCGGCGCCGCTCACGGATTGGGGCCTCTTCCGGCTCGGGACAACTACTTTCCGCGGCATCCTAGACCTAGAGAGGAGGAAAGGACGCGAGGAAGGAAGGTAACTCGACGGAAAAGCCCTAATAGAGGTCGGAGACGAGGTCGGAGACGACTCTAGGGTTTTTGAACAGTGGAGGCGGTGAATAGAAGTGTCGATTAAACGCTTCGATTAGGGTTAAAACATTGGATTCCCAAACGCGAGTCGACTCCTGTAAGTCGCGAGTCGACTCGACCTCGAGTCGACTCCAAAATATGCGTGAGTCGACTCCCCCTATGATGCCATCGATCTCGAGTCGACTCCTATCTATGTGCGAGTCGACTCCCCCTTATGAGCCGACTCTGAAACGTATCCGAGTCGACTCGAACTCTGGCACGCACCTAAAAATCATGTTATTTTCGTGCCAAACAAGGGATAATCACTAAGTTTATGATCTGATTTGATAATCATAGATGAGAAACTCTATATTTAACACAAGCTAATCATCAAAATCAATGAACTAGAAGAGAACATCACTAGGATGGATCAATCACTCCTAATCCTCTCCTAAGCACACAAAATCGCTCTTCACTCAAGGGTTTTGTGAAGATGTCAGCTAGTTGATCATCAGTGCAAATAAATTGAAGTGTAACATCACCATTCAGTACATGATCTCTTATGAAGTGATGTCTTATTTCAATGTGTTTGGTTCTTGAGTGCTGAATTAGATTCTTAGTTAGGTTAATAGCACTTGTATTGTCACAATTAATGGGAATTTTATCTTGTTTAATTCCATAATCTTCAAGTTGTTGTTTGATCCACATGATTTGAGCACAACAACTTCCGGCAGCAACATATTCGGCTTCAGCAGTAGATAATGCAACCGAGTTTTGTTTCTTGCTAAACCATGAGATTAAATTTTCTCCTAAGAATTGACATGACCCGCTGGTGCTTTTTCTATCAAGTTTACAACCAGCAAAATCTGAATCTGTGTATCCTATTAAGTTCAGGCTAGATTCTTTCGAATACCATAAACCTATATTTTTTGTTCCTATTAGGTATTTAAAGATTCTCTTGACTGCAATTAAATGAGATTCCTTAGGATTGGATTGATATCTAGCACACATGCATACACTAAACATGATATCAGGTCTACTTGCAGTGAGATATAATAAAGATCCTATCATACCTCTATACATCTTTTGATCTACTGATTTACCTGATTCATCTTGATCTAGTTTGCATGATGAGCTCATGGGTGTGCTGATTGACTTGTTTCCCTCCATATCAAACTTCTTAAGCATCTCCTTGATGTATTTAGCTTGATTGATGAAGATCCCTTCTTCAGATTGTTTGATTTGAAGCCCGAGGAAATAGTTCAGCTCTCCCATCATGCTCATTTCAAATTCACTCTGCATCAAGTCAGCAAATTCTTCGCAGAGGCGATTATTAGTAGCACCGAAAATAATATCATCAACATAAATCTGCACTACTAACATTTCTTTATTTTTCTTCTTTAAAAACAGTGTTGTATCTACATTTCCCCTAGAGAACTCATGATCTAGTAGAAATTTGCTAAGTCTTTCATAACATGCTCTAGGTGCTTGTTTCAAACCATAAAGTGCTTTGTTTAATTTATACACATGATTGGGGTTTTGATGATTTTCAAAACCAGGAGGTTGTTCTACATACACCTCCTCATTAATATACCCATTCAAAAATGCACTTTTTACATCCATTTGAAATAATTTGAAATTCTTAGAGCATGCAAATGCTAGTTGTTGCTGGGGGTTCAAACCAAGAACGATTGGCACAGCGGTGTGAACGGGGTTCCCTTGGAATTGCTTCGGTTGCGCTCCGCCTTCCGCCGGAAAACCTGCAAGCAAGCCTCGCACCACCACCGGGGTAGTGGGGGCCCTCCGACGATCAAGTTAGGGAAGATCGAAGGAGAAGGAGAGGTAGCAGGTAAGATGATACTCTGGAAAATCTTGCTTACCCTCCCCCTTCCCCCCCAGCCGCATATATATCAGGCTGGGGGGTTTTTTTGGGGATTGGTCATCGTGTGGCGCAATGGGGTTGCCACTGACATGGTCGTTACAGGGCGTCGTGGGGCAGCGCTGGGTACGGCTATGGCAGGGCGTAGTGGAGCTCCGCTTTGTACGGCTGTTACAGGGAGTAGTGGAGCAGGGGGCCGCGGCGTGCCTCAGGGGAACAGTCTGTTGTTGTCAGAGATTGCCGACTCGGGGTCGGATTGCTGGATCAAGGGGCAGCCGACTCGGGGTCGAGCTGCGGAGCCGAAGATATCCGACTCGGGGTCGGATCGCTGGATCAAGGGGCAGCCGACTCGGGGTCGGGCTGCGGAGCCGAAGATATCCGACCCGAGGTCGGATTGCTGGATCAAGGGGCGGCCGTAGTCTTCCTGGGCGCGCGTGCCGGTCACGTGGGGCATGGTGGCTAAGTTCCCCCGTAACAGTAGCCCCCCACTTCCGAGCCTGGAACCAGGAGGGGAACGGGTGAAGGAAGTAACGCTTCGAGATTGCCGCCATCCCTCGGAAAGGCGCGCGCGCTCCGAGCTCCCCGCCCTCTTTATGGAGTATGGCGGTTGTCGCTGATCTGGCGGTCTGCGGATTTCGGCGGACATCCTTCCTTAATGGCGTCGATTCGCCTTTGGGGCGCGAACGAACCTTCGGCAGCCAGGCGTCCTCTGGCGTCACCGAGGCGTCATCCGCCTTTCCGCCTATTTAACCGGGGGCCCTCCCCCGTCCGCCTTTCTCTTCACAGGCATCCTCGAGTTTCTCCCTTGTGCTGCTGCCGTTGCCGTCGGACTGTTCGTTCGCTCCTCCTTTGACGCTCTCGAAGCCGTTCTTCCTTCCCTTCCGGTGAGTTGCCCCACTCTACAATTTAGGGCCCTCCGTACTTTCTCCTTTCGTATTAGTGTACCCCAGTCGTTCCGGTCTCTTCTCCCCTCTTGACCCCGTCCTGACCGTAGATTCACTGGCCGTTAGGGATGGACGAAGTAAGAGCAGACCGCATTCAGTCGGAGCTGGTCCCCGAAGACCTAGATAGGTTCGTGGCCCGGTACCACCTTTCCGAAACCTGCAACGTTACGCTCCCGGGGCCTGAGGAGAGGATGTCCCATCCTCCTCCAGGGAAGGTCGCCATCAATGAGGACATCCTTCGGGCTGGGTTCCGCTTTCCCCTCTCGGACTTAGTCGTGCAGGTGCTTCGAGGTTTAAGAGTGGCGCCGACGCAACTGGTGCCGAACTCATGGCGTACCCTGACGGCCTTCCAGGTTCTCTGCCGCATGCACGAGGTTCCCGCCACCCTGAACGTCTTTTGGGAATGCTATGGCCTGAACGGCCACCCCCGGGACAGAGGGTGGTGGTGCTTTGCGGCGCGGCGAGAGTGCGGCCTCGTCAAGGAGGCTCCTTCCTCCATTCATGGCTGGAAGGAGCGTTTCTTTTTCATCGACGTAGATCCCTCTTGGAGAATCGGGACAACCTGGGAGACGCCGATGAAGTCCCCGATCGGCCTATCGAGGTTGTCGAGGGAGGAGTCCGATGGCGTCGCCGTCTTGAGGGGGTTGGTTGCCGAGGGCCGGCTCCCCCCGGTGGCTAGCCTTATTTTCGAGGATGCCTTGGTGAACGTCGGTCTGAGCTCGGTCCCCGCCGACCGTGAGCCCGCCACCACTTCTTCTTTTTTAGCTCTTTTCTCCTCTTTCGTTTCTTCTTTCCATCAGTTTCTCAGTTTCTAACCATCTCGTCCTTTTTGCAGAAATCGACGACGTCATGCAGTCGGACAAGGCAATGGCTGTTAGTAGGGCGTCCCTACTGGAAGCGGTCCGGAGGAAGAAATGGACTCCTCCGAGCGGGGTCCCACCGGCGAAGAAGCCCCGCCAGCAGGCAACTCCGACGCCGACAGACGGGTCCGGGCCCACCGATCAGGGGGACGCCGCGGGCTCGAACCGACAGTTGACGCCGTATCAGCCCTCCGGTGATGAGACTATCGTTTTTCCGGAGGTGTCATCCGGGCGCGCCCGAGGCGGCCGGGTCGGACGCAGTCGGTCCCCAGCCCGACCTTCGACTCGGTCGGCTTCGGATGATACGAGAAGGAGGGGCGCGCCGAGGCCTCGGCCGAGCGGGACCCTGTCGATTTCTGGCGCGGCCCCTGCCCCGCGCACGGTCGGCATGACTCTCTCCCAAGCGATGGGTAAGGGTAAGGCTGCAGAACCACCGTCCGGCTCCGGGGCGAAGTCGGGGTCGGCCTTCACTTTCGCCGGCGCCCGAAACCTCGTCGAGACGGTGCTGCTGGAGAGGGACCGTAGGCAGGTCCGGCAGATGAGGATCCCTGAAGTCGGAGCTGCCAGCTGCGTCTGTCTCATGTCGGTGAGTGTTCTTTTGGTCGCTTTCGTCGTTTATAGGCTCTGTTGATCCCCGTCTGACACTCTCATTTTTCCTATCTCTTAGCTTGCCCAGTACATGATCCGCCTGGAGGAGAGCCACGAGGAACAGGCGAGGCTTCTGGCGAGGACCGAGAGCCGACTAAAAGCTGTAGAGGAGGGAGGCCAGGCTGCGGCGGGGAGGACGACCAGGGACCTCGAAACGAGGCTCCAGGTGGCCGAAGAGCGGGCACTCGGCTTCGCCGTCCTCGAGAGGCAACTGTTGGATGCTCAGGAGCAACTCAAGGTTGCCTCGAGTCTCGAAAGCGAGATCAGGAAGGCGGAGGAGCGGGCCGAAAAGCAGTCCCGGAAGGCTGCCGACTTTCGGGAGAGGTGGGAGAAGGCCCAGCAGTCGGCCGACAACGCCCGCAACCAAACCCGATCTCTTGAAGCCAAGCTGGCCGAATTGGAGTCGGCCTTGGAGGGGACTCGTGCGAGCAACCAGGAGCTTCATTCGCGCCTGGAGGAGGCTGAGGCTGCTCGCGTCGCTGCCGAGGCGAGGCACATGGAGGCTCGGGCCGATCTGCTGAGGGTCTCCTCCGAGGCGGACGACCGGATTGTGGCGAAGGTCATGGAAGCGAAAGCTCAGATTACGAAGCGAGCGGAGGCGGCGCTGGCCGAGAAGAGCGCAGAAATCGGGCGTCAGGCGGTACAGGCCTATCGTCAGTCCGCCGAGTTCATCCGTGACATGTCGGACGCGGGGTCCGACTCCTTTGCCTTAGGCTTCGATGAAGGCCTGGCAAGGGTGTCCGCTAAATACCCCGGAATTGACCTGAGTGGGGTCTCCCTCCTCGACTCCCCTCCGATGCCATTGCCTGCCGATTCTCCAACCGTCTCCCTACCCTTCGCGGACGTGCTCGCCGTTCCCGACCCAGGGGTTCCTCCAAGCTGACTCTCTATACTTTTCTTTGTTCTTTTCTTTGTATGTTGGCGTTTTGCCATGTTGTATGGGTCTCGGCCCTGATGCAACGAAAGTTAATGCAAACAAAGTGTTTCCTCATTTCACTTTCGTCCTTCCTCTTTTTAACTCTTGGTAGCGTCTCGCCGACTCCTGACTCTTGAAGTTCCTCTGGCGCTAGGCCAGGCATCCGAGGGTTAGGCCTCAGGGAATTCTTCCGGCACTAGGCCAGGCATCCGAGGGTTAGGCCTCAGGAAATTCTTCCGGCGCTAGGCCAGGCATCCGAGGGTTAGGCCTCAGGAAATTCTTCCGGCGCTAGGCCAGGCATCCGAGGGTTAGGCCTCAGGAAATTCTTCCGGCGCTAGGCCAGGCATCCGAGGGTTAGGTCTCAGGAAATTCTTCCGGCGCTAGGCCAGGCATCCGAGGGTTAGGCCTCAGGAAATTCTTCCGGCGCTAGGCCAGGCATCCGAGGGTTAGGCCTCAGGAAATTCTTCCGGCGCTAGGCTAGGCATCCGAGGGTTAGGCCTCAGGAAATTCTTCCGGCGCTAGGCCAGGCATCCGAGGGTTAGGCCTCAGGAAATTCTTCCGCTGGTCGGCCAAGGCTGGCGCAAGCCGAGGCGACCGGTCGGGGCTTCAGGCTAGTCTGCTCCCGGGATGATCATCGGGTTAGCCTGGCATCCGAGGGCCGAGCCTCGGGGAATTCCGCTCGTTGGTCGGCCAAGGCTGGCGCAAGCCGAGGCGACCGGTCGGGGCTTCAGGCTAGTCTGCTCCCGGGATGATCATCGGGTTAGCCTGGCATCCGAGGGCCGAGCCTCGGGGAATTCCGCTCGTTGGTCGGCCAAGGCTGGCGCAAGCCGAGGCGACCGGTCGGGGCTTTAGGCTAGTCTGCTCCCGGGATGATCATCGGGTTAGCCTGGCATCCGAGGGCCGAGCCTCGGAGAATTCCGCTCGTTGGTCGGCCAAGGCTGGCGCAAGCCGAGGCGACCGGTCGGGGCTTCAGGCTAGTCTGCTCCCGGGATGATCATCGGGTTAGCCTGGCATCCGAGGGCCGAGCCTCGGGGAGTTCCGCTCGTTGGTTGGCCAAGGCTGGCGCAAGCCGAGGCGACCGGTCGGGGCTTCAGGCTAGTCTGCTCCCGGGATGATCATCGGGTTAGCCTGGCATCCGAGGGCCGAGCCTCGGGGAATTCCGCTCGTTGGCCACGCGCCTGTCACTTGCCGCTCGACGGGGTTTCTCCGTGGCCAGCTGCGATCGTGTTTCTCCTCCTCTCGAAGCGTCGCCTGGGGAACACCAGAAGGCCATTAAATGCTAATTGAGGCGTTACCTGGAAAATCGGACCGGCCAGTTGCTGCTTGCGAGGAGTGCCAGTTAAGCGGCCGCGATACGCGCGTTCTTCGAGGCGGATGCGGCCTGGGCGCGTGCGGAGATACGTGGGCCGCGGGATACACGCCGTCCGGAGTGTCCTGCTCGAAGAATGCAATTAAGGAGAACGACGCTTAGGAGATCGTGGGGGGATAAACCTCGAGAGCCGGAACGGCTCCGGATTCGATGTGCCCGCATTTATTGGAGCCACCTGCATCGGAACGACCGGGGAGCCACCCTCATCACAAAAAGTGATTACATTGCCGACCCTCTACCTCTTTGCGACGGCCGCCCCTGATGCCTCCGTCGAGCCCCCTGCGTTTCTCATGGGCCGGGGGCAGCCCCCAGTGATAGTATGGATCACGCCCGCAACGGGTCGATTCTGCTCCCGAGGCCCCGGAGGAGCCGGGTCGGCCGGACGCGGGTCTGCGGGGGGACGTCGGTCGCTCACATATCGACCGAGACGCCCCCGGCGGATGAGAGCCTCGATCTCGTCCCGAAGCTGGAAGCAGTCTTCTGTGCCGTGGCCGTGGTCTCGGTGGTACTCACAGTACGCCCGGGGGGGCCTCTTCCCAGGGATCTTCCGCATCTGTCTCGGGGCCGGGAGGTCCTCCCGCCCCTTGATCTCCATAAGGATCTTGGCCCGGGGAGTCAGGAGAGGGGTGTACCGGTTGAAACGTCGGGGCGGAGAACGAGGGCGTGGGGCGCCGTGGTTCTTCGCCGGCGACGGGCTTCTGCGCCGACGCTGGGGCGTCGGGCTCCTCCTCTGGCATGCCTCTTTCCGCCTTTTCTTCCCAAGCTTTGGAGGGATCTCGGCGGCCTCCTTGCTCCGGTGGGCGGCCGCCTCCTCGGCGTCCGCATACTGGTTCGCCCGGGACAACAGCTCTGGGAAGCTCCGCGGCAGGCGTTTGTCCAGGGAGAAGGTGAGTCTGCCCTTCCGGAAGCCACGCTTCAGGGCTGAAAGAGCTACCTCCTGACTCAGGCTCCGGACCTCCAGCGTAGTCCTGTTGAAGCGGGTAAGATAATCCCGCAGGCTTTCTCCCTCGTTTTGCCGGACATCAAAGAGGGAGTCGGAGACCAGTCGCCGCCGGCTACTGACGGCAAAATGAGTGACGGAGAGGCGAGTGAACTGGTCGAAGGACCGGATTGAGTCAGCCTCCAGCCCGGCGAACCACGCCCTCGCCGGGCCACGGAGGGTTGTCGGGAAAGCCTTGCAGAGAAGGGGATCTGATGCTCCGTGGAGGAGCATAAGGGTCCTGAAACTCTCGACGTGATCTCGCGGGTCCGCCGCCCCGTCATAGGGCTCGATCGCCGGCATTTTGAACCCCGGCGGATTCGAGGTCCGCAGGATCCTCGAGGCAAGCGCCGGCTGGGAGGAGATCTCTAAGTCGGCGAAGGGATCTTTGGAATGGCCCTTCAGGACCTGGAGTTATCGGTGGAGATCGTCCACCCGCCGGTCCAGGGAGCGCGACCGGTGGGTGGGAGACAAGGAGCGGCGAGAGGGGGACCGACTGGAGCGCGGGTTCCTCGAGGACTGGGGGGTCTGGGAACGCGCCCGGGCCCGCCTCTCGGACCCCGCGCAGCTCCGGTGGGAAGGTCCCGGCAGAATGGAGCGTGCTCGAGAATCCTCCTTGCGCCGGCGCTCCTCCCCATGGGAGAGGAAGGAGCGCGGGTTGAGGAGGACAGGCGAACGCTCAGGCAGCGGCGGCTCCTGAGCCCGCTGCGGCGCCCGGGACATCGCACCCTGCAGATTCTGCACCACCTCCGCGAGGGTGCGAACCTGCTGGGTTAGCTGGTCGAACTGGGCGGCTTCGACCGTTTGAACGGGCGGTGGGGAGGTGGAGTGTTGCTGAGAGTGTGTTGGAGATGCAGCGGCCTTCCGGCCAGAGGCGCGAGAGGCCCCGCGACCGGAAGCATTGGAAGCTCCACGACCACCTCGCCGTGCCATTACGATCGCTCTGAGATCCAGATGCCCTTCCTCTAGCGCCAACTGTTGCTGGGGGTTCAAACCAAGAACGATTGGCACAGCGGTGTGAACGGGGTTCCCTTGGAATTGCTTCGGTTGCGCTCCGCCTTCCGCCGGGAAACCTGCAAGCAAGCCTCGCACCACCACCGGGGTAGTGGGGGCCCTCCGACGATCAAGTTAGGGAAGATCGAAGGAGAAGGAGAGGTAGCAGGTAAGATGATACTCTGGAAAATCTTGCTTACCCTCCCCCTTCCCCCCCAGCCGCATATATATCAGGCTGGGGGTTTTTTTGGGGATTGGTCATCGTGTGGCGCAATGGGGTTGCCACTGACATGGTCGTTACAGGGCGTCGTGGGGCAGCGCTGGGTACGGCTATGGCAGGGCGTAGTGGAGCTCCGCTTTGTACGGCTGTTACAGGGAGTAGTGGAGCAGGGGGCCGCGGCGTGCCTCAGGGGAACAGTTTGTTGTTGTCAGAGATTGCCGACTCGGGGTCGGATTGCTGGATCAAGGGGCAGCCGACTCGGGGTCGAGCTGCGGAGCCGAAGATATCCGACTCGGGGTCGGATCGCTGGATCAAGGGGCAGCCGACTCGGGGTCGGGCTGCGGAGCCGAAAATATCCGACCCGAGGTCGGATTGCTGGATCAAGGGGCGGCCGTAGTCTTCCTGGGCGCGCGTGCCGGTCACGTGGGGCATGGTGGCTAAGTTCCCCCGTAACACTAGTAACAATCTAATTGCCTCAAGTCTAGCTACAGGAGCAAAGGTTTCATCAAATTCTATACCTTCTTCTTGATTATAGCCCTTTGCTACTAGTCTAGCCTTGTTCCTAATTACAATTCCATTTTCATCAAGTTTATTTTTATATATCCATTTGGTACCTATAATTGAATATTCGGAGGGTCGTTCAACTAGGTTCCATACCTTGTTTCTAGTAAATTGGTTTAATTCTTCTTGCATTGCATTTATCCAATTTACATCTTTTTCAGCTTCTTCTATGTGTTTAGGTTCAAAATGTGAGACAAATGCTAGATGATTATTTAAGTTCCTAAGAGATGCTCTAGTCCTAACAGGTTGAGATGGGTCATCTAAAATTAATTCCTTAGGATGCCCATGAGCATACCTCCAAGCCTTAGTCAGCCCATGATCCACAATTGCCTCTTGGCTTGATGATGCATTTCCAATTAGTTTTTGTTCATCTTCTTGTAATGTCATCTCATCAATCTTTTCTTCAAGAATTTCAGCATCATCATCAAGATCAATTCTCTTGCTAGAAGAGATATCACTAGAATCATCAAAAACAACATGTATAGACTCTTCAATAACAAGGGTTCTTTTATTAAAAACTCTATAGGCTTTACTAGTTGTAGAATATCCCAAAAATATACCCTCATCAGATTTAGAATCAAATTTACCTAGGTTATCCTTCCCATTATTATGAACGAAACACCTACATCCAAAAACATGAAAATAGTTTACTTTGGGCTTTCTATTTTTTCAAAGTTCATAAGGTGTTTTCTTTATAATGGGTCTCAATAAAACTCTATTTAGTATATGACATGAGGTATTAATGGCTTCTCCCCAAAAGTACTTAGGGAGGTTACTTTCACATAGCATGGTTCTAGCTATTTCCTCTAGGGTTCTATTTTTTCTTTCTACAACTCCATTTTGTTGTGGTGTCCTAGGTGCAGAAAAATTATGAGTTATTCCCTTTTTACTACAAAATTCATCAAATAGATGATTTTCAAATTCCGTTCCGTGGTCACTTCTAATAGCTATGACTGAAGTATCTCTAGCATTTGTTACTTCCTTATGAAATTTCTTAAATACTGAAAATGCTTGATCTTTATGAGCTAAGAACATGACCCAAATATATCTAGAAAAGTCATCTACAATAACAAGACCATATTTATTTCCACCTAGACTTGTGGTTCTAGTTGGTCCGAATAGATCCATATGTAGTAGTTTTAGAGGTCTAGAGGTAGAGACACAATTTATGGATTTAAAGGAATTCCTTGATTGTTTGCCATATTGACAAGCTTCACATATTTTATTCTTCTCAAACTTTAGTTTTGGCAAACCTATCACGGAATCTCTTTTAACAAGTTTTGATATTGTATCCATACTAGCATGACCTAACTTACGGTGCCATAACCAACTTGCATCATTATCCTTAGTTTCATTAACAACTAAACAGGGGTTATGTTTGGCAAGATCCTCAAGGTCTACTACATACACATTGCCACGTCTTATTCCTTTAAAAACTAAACTGTTGTCATTTGAGTTGGTTATGATGCATAAAGATGGTTTGAACAAAACATCAAAACCTCTATCACACAATTGACTAATGCTAAGTAGATTATGCTTAAGACCATCAACATATCGAACATTATCAATAAAGGTTGAAGGGGTGATTTGTACTTTACCTATACCAATGATATGACCTTGGTTATTGTCTCCAAATGTCACAGCACCTCCCTTCTTAGGCTCAAGGGTGAAGAATTGGTCTTTGTCACCCGTCATGTGTCTTGAGCAGCCACTATTCAAGTACCAACAATTTTTGTCGACCTTGGCTGCAAGACACTCCTACACAAGCAAATCATACAATTTTAGGTACCCAAGTTTTCTTGGGTCCTTCATGGTTAGTAATGTTGGTTCCTTTTGGAACCCAAACCCTTTTAATTTTTCTTTTAGTTTTTCCTTTTCTATAATCACACACATTAGCTTTATGTCCTAATGTTCCACAGCAAAAACATGTTATTTTCTTAGTTTTGCTTTTCCCTGCTTTTACAAAGAAATTACTAAGGAGCTTTTGCTTATTTTTAGGTTTATACCCTAAACCAGCTCTATTGAACACAGCTCGTTGACTATTAAGTATCATTTCCAATTTTTCAGAGCTATATGTAAATTTTTCTACAAAAGGCTTGTACTTTTCAAGTTCTAGTGCCAACTTTTGTTTTTCTGTTTTTAGTCCATTTAGGTCTTTTGTGAGACTCTCTTTTATGATTTGTTTATTATTTTTAAGTTCTAATATTTCTTTGGTCAGTCTTTCGTTATCTTTAATTAAGGCATTAGTCTTTTGAATTAATATTTGGTTGCTTGTCTTAAGTTCTGAATTTTCTTTAATGATAACATCTTTATCCTTAACTAATGTATCGTACTTACGGAGGTGAGTTTGGTTAGTTAGTTTCAATTCTTTGTTCTTAAGGTTTATTGTCTTATACTCGTCCATTAATTCATTGAAAGCATCATATAATTCATCGAAGGTAAAGTCTAAATGTGCTTCGGATGTTACCTCATTGTCGTTAGCCATAAAACATAGGTTGGCCTTTTCTTCTTGTTCCTCATCCGATGATGATGATGATGTATCGGAGTCCGATAGGGTGGAGATGAGGACTTTCTTTTTCTTGTACTTGCTCCCCTTCTTCAGCAAAGGACAATCAACTCTGAAATGCCCCGGCTTCTTACACTCATAACATCCGATCCCCTCATTTTCCCTTTCCTTACCTTTATCCTTGTGATAGGAACTTGAGGGGCCTCTCCTTTGATGAGAGGACTTCTTCCGGTTGATGAATCTACGGAATTTTCTTACAAGAAGAGCCTCATCATCATCTCCCTCATTGTCTTCCTCTTCACTGCTACTGCTGCAAGACAAATCTTTGTTAGTCGAAACAGATTTTAGGGCTATTATCTTTTTCTTGTATGAGGACTCTTCTTCATTGTGTTGTTTCATTGTTAGCTCATGCGTCATGAGGAATCCAAGTAGCTCCTCGAGTGGCAGCTTGTTTAAGTCCTTGGCTTCTTGGATTGCCGTTACCTTGGCTTCCCATGACCTTGGTAGACAACGAAGAATCTTCCTGACAAGTTCACTGTTAGTATAATTTTTGCCAAGGCTTTTTAGGCCATTGACAATGTCAGTAAATCTAGTGAACATGCAAGTGATTGTTTCATTAGAATCCATCTTAAATAATTCATACTTATGAACTAATATATTTATTTTAGATTCTTTTACTTGATTTGTGCCCTCGTGGGTCACTTCAAGTCTATCCCAAATCTCTTTTGCAGAAATGCAAGTAGAGACTCTATTGAATTCATTTCTATCTAAAGCACAATAAAGCACATTTATTGCTTTGGCATTTAGTTGTGCCTTCCTTATGTCATTGTCATCCCAATCCTTTTCAAGTTTGGGTACAGTGACACCCTCTATATAAATGGATGGGATGTATGGTCCATTTAGTATGGTGGTCCACATCTCATAGTCTTGGGCTTGGATAAATATTCTCATCCTAGCCTTCCAATATGAGTAGTCGGATCCATTAAAGAATGGAGGTCTATGGGTGGACTGGCCCTCAATATGAGAAGATCCAAATGGGGTTGTCATTTTGATCTTTTACTCTTTTGGTGAAAGAGTTCCGGCTCTGATACCACTTGTTGCCCAGATAGACAACCCAAGAGGGGGGGTAAATTGGGTTTTAAAATAATTATTGCAATTAAAAGTTTTGTGAATAACTAATTAAAACTTTTTGCAAGTGGATTAATTAGATGCTATGTGCAGTGAATGAAGTGAAAGTAAGAGATAACAAAGCAATCACAAACACAAGGAAATTTATAGTGGTTCGGAGCTAACCCTTGCTCCTACGTCCACTCCCCAAGCCTCACTTGGGAATTCACTATAACCCCTCGGATTACAGCCGGTTGTTTTAGAAGCTCACAACCTAACTTGTTGTTTTACGAGATCACAACGAACTCGGTCGGTTTTTCCAGGCTCACCGACTAGATACACCCGATTGTTTTTTCGGGATCACAATCAAACCCTTACACCGTTGGTTTCAACCTAGGCTCACCAACAAACCTTTACACCCTTGATTCAATTCCCTGATTGAATCAAGTAAGGAACAAATGGTTTGAAAAACAAACAGGAAAATAAAGCTTCTTAACAAGCAGATATTCAGCGATATAAATAAGAGAGAAGTTAAGAGCCCTCAAACAAATTTATGAAGATGTAGAGGAGGGCTTCTCGAACTCGGGGTCTCCTCTTGAGTGTCTCGAAGACTTGATGGCTGAAGGAGACTTTTTTAATGCTGGGAAGAGTTGGTTGGATGGAGTTTAATGCCCCTCTTCCTTCTTTTCCTTTGGAATCCTTTGGTAGGTGAAGATTTCTTGTTTTCTTTGAATGGAATGTCACTTCTCTACCTTGCTACAGTTCTCTGTGGCTATTTAAGCCGTTCCCCACGAAAACTAGCCGTTAGACCCAAAGATCTAGCCGTTCTGCACATTCTGCAACTCCTGACAATGTTTCCGTTGGGATCGGAGTCGACTCGCGCGATCTGGAGTCGACTCGGCTGCTGCAGGAGTCGACTTATGCTTTTCTGGAATCGGCTCGGCAACTGTTCTGGATTTGAATTAAAGTGCTGTCTCGACTGGGAGTCGACTCGACTTAATCCGGAGTCGACTCCCCAATGTCCGGAGCTGACCTGGCACTTTTGGAGTCGACTCATTCCAAGGAATCCAGGGATGCATTTTTCAAGTTTGCTCACTCGAGTCGACTCGGAAATTCTGGGAGTCGACTCGGCGCTCAGAGTCCGAACTCCCGATCTTCTGTCTTTCGACTCGTGCCGTCTTGGAGTCAACTCGAACTGTTTCGGAGTCGACTCGGCTCTCAGTATCCGAAAAACAGTCTTCTGTCTTTTTGGGGTTGCGCTGCCTTGGAGTCGACTCGAACTGTCTTGGAGTCGACTCGCCTCTCAGAGACGAAAATACCGTCTTTTGTCTTTTGGGGTCGCGTTGTCTTGGAGTCGACTCGGACTTTGCGGGAGTCGACTCGGCTCTCAGTGTCCGAAATTTGCTCTCTGACTTTTGCCTTGTATCACACTGGGAGTCGACTCTCGCTTCCTTTGGAGTCGACCTGCCAACCATCGGAGTCGACTCGAGTTCTTCGAAAGTCGACTCGGCTCTCAGGGTCCAAAATAACTTCTCTGTCTTTCTGTCTGTAACTTCCTGGAGTCGACTCGTACTACCCTGGAGTCGACTCGGCAAGCATCGGAGTCGACTCGCGCTCTTCAGGAGTCGACTCGGTGACAGGTTCTGAGATGGATCTTTCTGTCCGTCTGTCTGTTCTCAGTCGGAGTCGACTCGTAATGTACAGGAGTCGACTCGAGCCTGTGCCAGTGCTTCTGATATGCTTGGAGTCGACTCGTAATCTCCCGGAGTCGACTCGAGTCTCAGACTTTGGTTCAAATTGAGTTCTTTACTTATCCAAAATGTATTGAACCAAATCTAAAGACACTTAACCATAAATTTACAAGTATTTGACTGAAACACTAGATTGAATTCATTAGTACAACATAAGATATACTCAAACGCTTTGAGCTCATCAAAATCAAATAGGGTTATAATCAATCACTCCACAAGTGATCTTCTACCTCGTGCGAAATCAGAAGAGGGTCAAGTAAAGAAGAAGCCGAGTTCCTTCATCTACAAAACTTGTTTGAGGGCTTCTTCTCTTTACTCTATTTGTTTACACTGTTATATCTGCTTATTTAAAAAGCTTGTATTTGTTTTAAACTTTTGTTCTAATATCTTGTAACTTGATTCAATTCAGGGATTGAATTAAGGGGTTAAGGTTTGTTGGTGAGCCAAAGGAAAAACCAACGGTGTAAGGTTGTGGTTGGTGAACCGGGAAAAACCAACTGGGTTTGATTGTGAATCCGAAAAAACAATCGAGTGGTTCTAGTCGGTGAGCCTGTGAAAACCGACCGAGTTCGTTGTGATCTCGTGAAAACAATAAGTTAGGTTGTGAGCTTGTAAAACAACCGGCTGTAATCTGAGGGATTATAGTGAAATTTCCAAGAGATCTTGGGGAGTGGATGTAGGTGATTGGGTGCACCTAACCACTATATGTTTGTTGTGTTTGTGATGCTTTCTTTCATTGTTTAATTTTCTCACTTACTTACTTAGATAAATATCTAATTGAATTGCTTGCTTAACTCTTATCCGCGCATCCTTTAGTTGCAAGTATATTCAAATTGTTTAATCAAGTTTCATTTAATAAAACTGCTTTAAGATTCATTATATTGAAATGCTTGCTTGGAAAAATCTAGACTAATTGTTTATTGAGTCCGCTGTTTAATAGTTTTAATCTTGATCAGGTTAGAATCAAACTGTTGCTAAGTTTAAATTCCACTGTGCATCTATACAACTTAGCTAATTGATTGAAAAAGTTTAGAAGTGATTGAAAAGTTTTAAAAGACCCAATTCATCCCCCCTCTTGGGTTGTATCTACTGGGCAACAAGGTCATTAAGTTTTTGTTAGGGAGTTGTAAGACTTATTTATACTGGAGTGCTTGGTGAAATCTGGACTGTACACAAGCTAAGGGTTCGGATCTCCAAAATATTGCTAAGACTAGTAGTTTCCAGGGATTGGTCGAAAGGGACCTACTCACTGATTCAAAATTATCTTATTTGCAGGATTTCGAGAGTTGTGGATATTTACTTTAATATCTCACGGGCTTTATCTATAATATTTCAGTTTACTCGAATTTTTACAACGACGGCTTTCACACTATTGTCTTTTTCAAGATCAATACAGAAGTTTTTTTTTCATAAAAGATGTATAAATTGTGCACTTTTACTCTTATGGTGATTTCTCCATGTAACGAGCAATCAATCGACAACTCTCACACCAGTTGGCATAAGGTGTCGGGCATCAAGACTCCCCTACGGACTTATGCTCGAAGTCCTCATCACAAACCCACTTGACCTTTGACAATAGGTAGCCATTTTCGATGTTCCTGACTAAATCCATTTTTATTGATGAATATTATTATTATTATTATTATTATTGGATTAGATAAGTATAATTCATCAGGGTCCAAGGTTGCTACTATACTATCAACATAATGTCGAGCCTAGACCTTAGACGTGTCGGCCAGTGTGTAACGAAATTAACTTACAACTCACTAAGAGAGACTTAATAAAAAGAACTCAATTATGCATTACTTTCGACTAGTCATTGGGCTTTTTAGATTTTATATACCTTGTGTGTTTATCATTCTTGCATTAATGTATAGAAATTAGGTTTTAAAACCCTCCCTTTTTTTATTATCTTTTTTTTTTAATTTATAAAAATGAAAATGAACACAATTTCTTTTTTTTATGATGAAAATCTAGATGAAGACCCCCAAACCTAAACCTGACATTGTGAAGTGAAAACGAATGTAAGAGATGCAAACAAAACAAAAATGCTTAAAAATACTTAAAAATACCTCCAAACCTAAACCTAACATTGTCCTCAATGTTAAAAAAATGTAAGAGAATTGGGTTGCCTCCCAACAAGCGCTAAGTTTATTGTCTTCAGCCAGACACAGTGCATCCTTAATTATTTTGATAAACAGGATTCGTCAAATTAAGGAATTCGATCAATTACCCATCGGCAACATAGTCCACATAAGATTTTTAACCTTTGGCCATTGACTTTTAAAACATATCCACCATTGAGGTGTTGGATCTCTATTGCACCATAAGGAGAAACCTTTTTCACTATGAATGGTCCATCCCACCTAGAACGAAATTTATCCGAGAAGAGTCGCAACTTGGAATTGAATAGCCAAACCTTTTGACCAGGTTCGAAGGACTTACGGTTAATGGTTTTATCATGAAAAGCCTTAGTCCTTGCTTTATAAATTTTAGCATTTTCATAGGCCTCATTGCGCAACTCTTCAAGTTCACTTAGTTGGAGTTTTCGGTTAGTACCAGCTGCTGTCATGTCTAAGTTAAACTTTTTGATAGCCCAGAAAGCTCTATGTTCAAGTTCTACTGGTAAGTGACAAGCTTTTCCAAAAACTAATCAGTAGGGAGACATGCCAATAGGAGTTTTGTAGGCAGTACGGTAGGCCTAGAGAGCATCATTTATTCTTTGAGACCAATCTTTCCTATCGGGACATACCGTTTTCTATAAGAAGTGTTTTAACTCCCTATTGGACACCTCGACTTGTCCACTCATTTGGGGATGGTATGGGGTAGCAACTTTGTGGATGATGTTATATTTGCGAGCCAAAGCCTTGAAAGACCGGTTGCAAAAATAAGATCCCCCATCACTGATGATGGCTCGGGGTGTGCCAAAACGACAAAAGATATTTTCATGTAAAAATTTAACCACAACCTTGTGGTCATTAGTTTTAGTGACGACAGCTTCTACCCATTTTGAGACATAATCAACCCCTACCAAGATATATTCGAAACCAAAAGATGGTGGAAAAGGGCCCATAAAGTCAATACCCCAGACATTGAAGATTTCTATAATTAAAATAGGATTGAGAGGCATCATATCTCTACGGGAGATGGTACCCATCTGTTGACACCGTTCACAAGTTTGGCAAAAGTTATGGGCATCTTTGAAAAGTGTGGGCCAATAAAATCCACTCTGTAAGACTTTTGCTGCAGTTTTTCTATCTCCAAAATGTCCCCCACAAGCATGTGAATGGCAGAATGAAAGAATACTTTGAAATTCGCATTCGGGGACACATCGACGAATTACTTGATCGGTACAATATTTGAATAGATCGGGATCATTCCAATAATAGAACTTCACTTTTGAAAAGAATCGGTTCTTGTCTTGAGTTGACCAATCATCAGGAATTCGTCCTATGGCAAGGTAATTTACTATGTTTGCAAACTATAGCATTTTTATTCTTTGTACCTCAAATAATTGTTCATCTGGAAAAGAATCGTGTAAGGGTGAGGTATTTTGAGAGGGCTCAAGAAGAATTCTAGATAAATGGTCCGCTACGACATTTGCAGTACCTTTCTTGTCACGAATTTTCAGATCAAATTCTTGTAGTAAAAGAATCCATCGAATAAGACGGGGTTTGGTGTCTTTCTTTGCAAGAAGATGTCGAAGGGCAGCATGATCAGTGAATACGGTAACCTTGGATCCTAAAAGATAAGATCGAAACTTGTCTAGCGCGAATACTACAGCTAGTAACTCTTTCTCCGTGGTGGTGTAGTTCAATTGTGCATCTGAGAGTGCTTTACTAGCGTAGTAGATGACATGAGGTACCTTTTCTAGCCATTGCCCTAAAACTGCCACAATGGCATAGTCGGATGCGTCACACATTAGTTCAAATGGAAGGGTCCAATTAGGGGGCCGTATGATAGGTGCAGTGGTTAATTTCAAGCGAAGATTTTCAAATGCTTCCTCGCATGCTTCATCAAAGACAAAGGGAGTGTCTTTGGCAAGAAGATTGCATAAGGGTTTGGAAATCTTACTGAAGTCCTGAATGAAGCGACGGTAGAAACCAGCATGGCCAAGGAATTATCAGATTTGTTTCACAGTTTTGGGTGGAGGGAGATTGGAAATAAGATCGACTTTGGCTTTATCTACTTCAATGCCCCTCTTGGACACGACGTGTCCCAAGACTATGCCTTCTTGAACCATGAAATGGCTCTTTTCCCAACTTAACACTAGGTTGGTTTCCTTACATCTTTTCAAAACTAAGGTTAAATTTTTCAGACAATCGTTAAAAGATAGGCCAAAAATTGAGAAATCATCAATGAACACTTCTAAAAAGTTTTCCACCATATCTGAAAAAAAGGCCATCATACATCGTTGAAAAATTGCGGGTGCATTGCATAGTCCAAAAGGCATCCTCCTATATGCAAATGTTCCAAATGGACAGGTAAAGGTGGTTTTCTCTTGATCGTCCGGATAAATAGGTACTTGATTATATCCAGAATAACCATCTAAGAAACAGTAGAAACCTTGACCAGCCAACCGTTCCAAAATTTGATCTATGAAAGGTAGAGGAAAATGGTCCTTCCTAGTCATTGAGTTGAGTTTTCTGTAGTCAATGCATACGTGCCAACCCGTGGTTGTGCGTGTTTGTATCAATTCTCCTTCCGTATTTTCAACCACAATGATACCTGATTTTTTTGGCACCACTTGTGTCGGACTTACCACTTACTATCAGAAATTAGGTAAATGATTCCAGCATCTAATAACTTCACCACTTCTTTCTTGACTACCTCCTTCATGTTAGGATTGAGTCTTCTTTGCATTTCTCAGGTGGGTTTTGCATCATCTTCGAGGTGAATTCGATACATGCAAACGGAAGGGTCAACCCCTTTAATTCATGTTTCGTAGATAAGTTGGCCGCGATGATTACAGGGAGAGTATCTTCTGGTCCTAGAAAAGCATACTTAAGAGTTGTCAGAAGTGGCTTCAACTCAAGTTTAGGTGGAGAATCAATGGAAGGACAAAGTGGTGTGCTAGCAATGGGGGGAAGAGGTTCAGGTCGGATCTTCCAAGGAAAGGAACTCATGGGAGATTGGTTGTCGAGTAAGATGTTGTCTTCTTCTACGATCTTATCTATATCAAAGTTGTTAATGTCAAAATGGGCCAAGCATGCCTCTAGGGGGTCATCCGCTAAGATATAGGGAAGGGCTTCCTCTACAAGATCATCCATTTCATCAATCAGGCAATACTCGTCTTCCCTCACATGTTGGTCAGCGGCATGAAACACATTCAACTTAATTTTCATGTTCCCGAATGATATGTCCATTGCCCCAATTCTACAGTTGATGCATGCATTAGCTGTCGCTAAAAAGGGACGATCAAGAAGCACAGGGATTTGTTTTTTTAGGTTGGGCACATGTTCCATATCAAGGACGATAAAATCTACTGAAAAATAGAATTTGTCTACCTTGACAAGAACATCTTCAATCATCCCCCGTGGCATCTTCACAGATCGATCAGCCAATTGTAAAGATACTGAGGTGGGTTTTAATTCACCTAACCCAAATTTTTCATAGACTGAATAGGGTAGAAGATTCACACTTGCCCCTAGATCAAAAAGTGCTCGATCAAAGGAGTTATCTCCTATGACACAGGAAATAGTGGGAGCGCCAGGATCTTTGAATTTTGGAGGGGTGTTGTGTTGGAGAATGGAACTTACATGTTCAGTAAGTAGGACCTTTTTAGGCACATGTGTCCTATATTTTCGCTTTTGGGTGCAAAGGTCTTTGAGAAATTTTGCATAGGAGGGAACTTGTTTGATGGCATCAAGGAGCGGGAGGTTGATTTTAACTTGTTTGAAAATCTCCATCATCTCTTCTAGTGAAGTTCCCTTCTTGCCAAAGGGAGTGGGTGCATTAAGTGCTTTAGAAAATGGGGCCTTTGGAATGTGGGTTGTGGCAGATGGTGGACTAGCTGAAAAAGGTTTTGGGTTTTCAGGTGATACATTCCTCTCCTCTTCTTCACCTTCCTTGTTGTTACCCTCCCCAACCTTATTATCTATTACACATCCACTCCTAAGGGTAGTCAAAGCATTGGCTTGCTCATGATTTAGTCGAGTTTCTTGGGCTACATATTGTCCCCTGGGATTACTCATTGGTTGACTTGGAAGCTTGCCTTCCTCTCGCTTGTTTAATGCATTAGCTAGTTGACCCATTTGAGATTCGAGCTAAGCAATTGATTGCGTGTGAGAGTGCAATAGTTGTCTGTTTGCCTCCAAACCTTGAAGGGCAGTCAACACTTTCTCCTCAAAGGCTGTATTTCTTTGGGTTGGAGGAGGAGGATGTTGAAATTGAGTTGAGGGACGGTAGAGATGAAAATTATGAGGGTTTTGAAAATTTTGGGAGTAGGGTGTTAGATGTATGCCCTAGAAGCCAATCTGGCGGACACATTATTAATTCTGGGACATAAATTTGTACTTGACTTTATTGAATAATAAATGGACATTTTTCATTCATATTGTTTATGTATCTATGAATCGTCCAAGGAATTAATAAGATGATGATACATATTCTCAAGAGTTGAGAATTTGAGCTATGTATCATTGGTGATTAATTTCTAAATGCTCCTGGTCAAAGGATTATCACGAGGACGGTGATCAATCTGATCAGTGCACAGATCGCTTTCCTTATGGATGTACGAGACTCGAGTCCATAGTGTAGGGACACTGAAGTGATAGTGCAGGTTGATGACCCAAAGATTGATTCATAGATTGATTTTGATGATCACAAAACCTTGAAGTATAGATACTAATGTTTATGTTGCAAGGAGAAAGATATTTATTTTGCAAGGAACATAGCAAGTTGGAAGAACACAAGAAGGCCTCCAAAGCTCTGAAGTTGGAAGAAAGCTACAATTTATTGGCCCAAGTTTAAAGTTCAAAGGATTCAAATTGGAGGAGTAAAATCAAAGGAAAAATTCAAAAGAACAGTCTTCGAGTCGACTCCTGAGGAATTCGAGTCGACTCCAATATTTACCGAGTCGACTCCGGAGAAGTTTGAGTCGACTCCTAGGAGTCACAGGCAGAAAAGTCAGAGAGCAGTTTTCGGGTCTGAGATTCGAGTCGACTCCAGTGGAACGCGAGTCGACTCCGATGGTTGGTAGGTCGACTCCAAAGAAAGCAAGAGTCGACTCTCAGCGGAACACAAGGAAAAAGTCAGAGAACATGTTTGGGACTCTGAGATTCGAGTCGACTCCCGCATTACACGAGTCGACTCCGAGACTCCGCGACCATCAACAGACAGAAAACCAAGTTACTGCCTCTGAGATTCGAGTCGACTCCCAGACAGCTCGAGTCGACTCCAAGGCAGCGCTACACCAAGATGGCAGAAGGCTGTGTTTCGAAAACTGAGAGCCGAGTCGACTCCAAGGAAGTTCGAGTCGACTCCAAGACTTGACGAGCCAAAAGACAGAGGATCGGGAGTTCGGGCTCTGAGATTCGAGTCGACTCCCAGGACAGTCGAGTCGACTCGAGAGGACAAAATTCAAAATTGGATCCACGGACTTCAGTGGATGAGCCGACTCCGAAATTGCCAAGTCAGCTCCAGAAGTTGGCGAGTCGACTCCGGGTTAAGACGAGTCGACTCCCAGTCAAGGATGCACCATAATTCAAATTTAGAACAGTGGCCGAGTCGTCTCCAGTAAAGCACGAGTCGACTCCTGCAACAGGCGAGTCGACTCCTGATCGCGCGAGTCGACTCCGATCCTAACGGTAACATTCTCAGGAGGTGCAGACTGTGTCCAACGGCTCTATTTTTGTCTCTAACGGCTATATTCTTGTTTCCACGCCATCTAAAGCTATAAAAATAAGAAGAGAGCCAGGGGAGAACTCATGGAAGTGGGAGAAAACATTTAGGAAAGAGATTCCAAGGGAAATCTCCCATAAGCACAAAAGGGTCATCCAAAGTGAAATAGAGAGAAGAAGAGCATCCAAGTGAATCCGAAAGCTTCCTCTGCATCCGTGTGCTGCCTCAGTGATCCTCTACCTCGTGCCAAATCAGAAGAGGGTCAAGTAAAGAAGAAGTCGAGCTCCTTCATCCTCAAAATCCGTTTGAGAGCTTCTCTTTACTCCTTTTGTTTATATTGTTATATCTGCTTGTTTAAGAAGCTTTGATTTGTTTTTATACTTTGTTTTAATATCTTGTAACTTGATTCAATCAAGGGATTGAATCAAGAGGTTAAGGTTTGTTGGTGAGCCAAAGGGAAAACCAACTGTGTAAGGTTTGTTGGTGAGCCAAAGGAAAAACCAACTGTGTAAGGTTTGTTGGTGAGCCAAAGGAAAAACCAACTGTGTTAGGTTTGTTGGTGAGCCGAGGGTAAAACCAACGAGTAGGGTTCGATTGTGATCCCGAGAAAACAATCGGAGTGGTTCTAGTCGGTGAGCCTGGGAAAACCGACTGAGTTCGTTGTGACCTCGTAAAACAACAAGTTGGGTTGTGAGCTTGTAAAACAACCGGCTGTAATCTGTAGGATTATAGTGAAATTCCCAAGAAGTCTTGGGGAGTGGATGTAGGTGCTGGGATGCACCGAACCGCTATAATTTTGTTGTGTTTGTGATGCTGGTTGTTGACTGACCTCCTCACCCACTTACTTAGATATTCAGCTTGCTTAACTCCTCTTCGTGCATCCTTTAGTTGCAAGCATAATCAATTTACTCAATCATTCAATTGAATAGAATACTTGGGCAGAATCTGACTAATCTTTTATTGAACCCGCTGCTTAATAATTGATTAGATTAGAATCATACTCTAGCTAAGGTTAAGCTTCACTAAGTATTCATACAACTTAGCATAATTAATCTAAAAGATTAGAAGTAGTTTAAAAGTTTTTAAAAGACCCAATTCACCCCCCCCTCTTGGGTTGTCACCTTGGGCAACACAGGTGCTTGTTAGAGAACAAGGGTACTGAGCGTGACCAAGACAAGAAGTCACTTGGATGTCTATTCACTCGTCAGTGACTTGCTTGATGTTGCAGTAGTGTGACTGGTCCTTTGACCTGCGGTGCTTCGGCTACTCACAGTGAGGTTATTGTAGTTTGACTACACGTATACATGATCTCTAGTCATATGGGTCCCTGTAGTGTAGATTGGCTGCAGTAGGTTCACTGTAGGAGTAGGGTATGCACTCACATGGAATCTATCGATCTTGATAGAAGAGGAGTGATCCTATGTGATTTATTAGACTGAGTTCTAAGACCTTGGCCAGGGCAGTAATATACAGTGGAGAAAGAGTTCTTCCACTCTTGAACTCAAGTCGAATAAATCTAGACATATGACAGACGACGGAATTTGACGAGTTATCCATGACCTCCGGTCTGTAGGGATTCATGATAGAAGAACTGTATCATACGATAACTGCACCTAGAAATTCATCATTCTATTCTGCTGGGTAGCCACTACATACTGCTAGGTGTCACTGGTGGATGGTGAGACTCACATGGATCATCTCGATGGTCGATAATCCCTGGTGAGTTGAGTTGGAATTGTTTCAACCCATTGAAAGGAGTTTTCAATGATATTGTGATAGAGATTGCAATATATCTCACTACCAGTCAGAATAGAACCTATGGGGTCACACATATTAGAAGTATTGACCGATCCGATGGTTGAATTGTGATTAAGAATCACATATGATCAATTAGATTGATAAATTGAAAACCCGCTAAGAGTTAGTGGTTAGAAGAAGGAATAATTGCAATCGGATTGTAATTTAATTTAATTAATTGGATTTAATTAATTGGACTTGATCATGAGTCTTACTTGGAGTGGGATTCATGAAGTCCTAATTGGATTAGGATTTCAAATTAAATTAGAGTCCTACTTGGATTAGGATTTCTAAAGTCCTAATTATCTTAGAGCTGAAATTTGAACAAATCCTGATTAGATTAGGATTTTCTTAAGTTCTAATTAATTTTAATTTTAATCTAATTAATTAAATGACTCCTAATTGAATTAGGATTGAAGAGTTCAATAGAGTCATGGTTCAATTAAATCCTAATTAGATTAGGATAAGGAGGAAATTGAAATGGGTTCATATAAATCCTATTTTGAATGGGATTAGACCCATGCATTAGACCCAAACCATCTTACCACTTAATTTGATTAAATGGCTAATTAAATGAGATAAGAGGGAGGGGCGTATGCCCCTCCCTTGCTGCCGAATTGGAGTGAAAAGGAGGGGTGTACGCCCCTCCTAGCAAAAGAAAAGAAGAGATAAAGATGAGTTCCTAGAAAATAGGAACTCATCCTTATCTCTTAAAGGATTAAAAAGAGGAGGGATTTCGGCCCCTCCTCTCATACTTTCCTTGGGGATTTTGGCAGCAAGGAAGACCTCTCCCATTCCTCCATTGATCTGCAAGAAAAGAAGGGAAAAGAAGCTAGTGGTGCGGACCTCCTTCCTCCCTTCTTTGGTTCCAACGTGAAGAAAAACAAAAAGGCTGCGAAAGGGCCTTTAGATCTTCTTCCTTGGCTCCTCCTTCTTCTTCCTCCTCTCAAGGCAATCAAAGGTTGATTCAAAGGAGAGGACTTCAGCCATTTAAAGCTTTCTCTGTAAGGGAGCTAGCACCCCGGGGAGATCCAAAGCCTTCTCTGTAGAGGCCGGACGCGTGTGCGGCTTCCACTGAACCTTCATCAAATACCACGTGAATCAGATTTGCGGAGACCATCTATCCGCACAAGGTGAAGATCTTATATTCTTAATCATGATTTAAAAATAATTTAATAAGAATTTAATCCTGATGTATCTATTAATGGTTTTAAAATACATTCATGCGATGAACGGGATATGCACATGTCTTTCCACTGCATATCTGAAATTTTTTGAATTTTCAGCGGCATGTGACAGATCCTATCATAGGGTTGGATAGTATTCGAAGCTTGCTGCCTCCAAGAAAAATTTGGATGATTCCGCCATCCCGAATTATATGTATTAGAAAATGGGTCATTACCCGGTCTGGGCTGTGTTTGAGCAGCATTGATGTGTTCTTGCACGAGTTCGGAAAATTCGGGTGCTGAGGGGCACTCATGAATAGGGTGCGATGGGCTAGAACAGATAGCACATACTTGTGCTTGGGAAGAGCTAACGACATGTCCTCCTATCATCAATTGGTCAATCTTATGGGACAATGCATCTACCTTGCTAGACAGGTCCATGGAATGACTTATTTCACAAATGGTCCCTTTTTTTTGAGAATTCGGGGGTGCTTGACGAGAACAGGAAACATGGTGGAGGGAGTTTTTATTAAGATTTTCAAATAATTGCCATGCTTCATGCTCATTTCGAAGTATGAAAGTCCCTCCGCATGCAGCATCAATCATCTGACGGTTTCGTTCAGACAATCCGTTATAGAAACATTGCACTAGCTGCCATTTAGGTATTTGATGATGTGGGCATTTACGGATTAGGTCTCAAAATCTCTTCCAAGTTTTATGAAATTCGTCTCCCTCAGTTTGGGAGAAGCTTGTGATGGCACGTCTAAACTGGTTCGTTCTTCCTATGGAAAAGTATTTTTTAAGAAATTCTTGTTGCATTTGATCTCAAGAACGAATCGAATTGGCTTCTAAAGAATTCAACCATTGCTTGGCTCTATCTTTAAGGGAGAAGGAGAATAATCTAAGTTTCAGAGCATCATCAGTGAAGTTCTGAATCTTGACAGTGGTGCAAATCTCAAGAAATTCATCTAAGTGTTTATATGGGTCTTCGTTGGTGAGCCCATAAAAAGATGGGAGCATTTGGATCACACTAGACTTTATTTCATATTGTACAGCTGCTACCTCAGGTAATCGAATGAAAGATGGGGAAGTGTAAATGGTGGGAGTAAAGTACTCCCTCAGGAGTTTGGGTTGTTCTTCAGCCATCTCAGGAGGTGGGGATGATTCTAATGTTCTGATCTTAGCTCGAATATTCCTAAGGGTCCGTTCTATTTTAGGGTCAAAAGGTAATAGGTCACGTACCTTAGAACGACTCCCTTGCATACACTAGTACTTGATCAGTCAAACATGCAATAAAAGAAAAATACATCAATCCTTGTATTTGCCCTAAAATCACTAGACAGCTCCTAACTGGTTTGAAGAGGGCACCTAAGCCTCCAATCCGGTCTAATGAACCGAGTTGACCAGGTAAGCTCCCAGGTAAGTGGAGGGGTCACGATGCATTCGCAAAGGTCCCACTTAAAAACCACTTACCTCGAACAGATGAACTGTCTTCCTTATAGGGACAAAGCTTGCCTAGACATCAACTGAGCCACAGAGCAAAATTAATGCAATTTTCGATGATCTTCGTCCTATTGAGCTCGAATGTCCCTAGGAGCCAACGTCTAATTGATTTTAATTAAGCTGACACAATGTCAGATTGAGTTTACCTAAGTTGGGCAAGAGTCCGGTGATGAAATCCGGCTCTTATCTTGTTGGGGTGATTGCCCTTACTATGTGCGGATTAATTGGTGTATGTGTATCAAGCATGCATTCATACTTTTGCTGAAATTAAAATCAAACAATCACCATAAAATTTCAAGGTAATTGGGAATCAATTTAAACAAGAAAAGTTTAGAGGTTACCAAAGAGAATTTCCCCAGCATTTTTTTTTTTTAAGCAAACCTCTACAGCATTCCTTTTTTTGCAGTCCCCTTTTTTATCATCCCAGATTTTTTCTTCGATTCCTGATCAAATAATATCAAAAAAAAAATTAGTAAGAGAGAAAAAGGAGATAAGAAAAGTAACAACAATAGAAAATATTTTTATTTTAGATATATATATATATATTAAAGTTTTTTTTATATGAAAAGAAAAACAACTATGCTAGCAATCTCCGGCAACGGCGCCAAAAATTGATCGGTTCTTTCAATTTTAAAAATAAACCACGCAATAGCACGTATCCTGTAGGATAGTGATTACGGGTGTCGGTTCACAGGGATTGGAGAATAAGTTATTTTTCTTTTAAAAATAAATCAAGAAGAAGAATTTGCTAACTTGATTTAACTAAATTAATCTATGAGTACGAATTAGAATTTATCAGAGTAAATGGATCTAGGGTTTGGAGTCCACCACATAGCATTGCATCAGGGTCTGTGTTCTTTAATTTTTTATCTTTTTGAGAGGCATGCAATATTGGCTACAAGCCTTTTAAAATAAAAGCATAAAGAGTTTTAAGAAAATCCATCTTAGGTATAGCAAGAAGTGTCTACCTAATTATGCTAACCTAGGGTGCAGTACACCTCTTCTTCCTAGGCATGGATCATCTTAGACTACTTTAGCAAACATGAATAGTAACTAGCATGCTCAAAATTTAAATATCATAAAAGAATATTTCATTGAGAATTAGAATTTAAACAATCTCCAAAAAATTTAAAAGAGTAAGAACTACAAATGCCCTGTTACATTGCTAGGGCTTCATCCAGCCCTAGATTAGATGTTTAGCTGCGCATGGCTTCCGGACGACCTCCCATCTTCATATGAAAATCTTCCGCTCCCATTATTCCCAAAATACCCAAAATATTCTCTCCCCCCTCCTTTCTTTTCTTCTTTTCTCCCGAACAGAGCCTCTCCTCTGTTCTTCAAACCATGCTCTCTCTCCTTTGAACCGAGCTCCCCTCTCCTTTCTTATAGTCACGGGATGCTGAAATCTGGGGGAGAATCACGAGCAGCCGGGATCGTGGACGGCTAGAGGAGGCTGAGGTGCTGAGAGGAGCGAATCCGGAATGGAGGGCGCTGCGGGATTGCTGGGAGGAGGCGATCATCCGGGTCGCACGCGGAAGAGGATGATGCAGCTAGGATTGGGTGGTCCGGGATGCTGGCTGCACGTGGCTGATGGAGGAATACCCGGGGATGAAGACGCCTCGTAGATGGATCTGGCACGCGGGCTGATACGCGGACGGATTGGAAGAACGGCTGGCCGATTTGGGAAGAAGTTTCCCCTGTTTCAGCGCTGGGAAGGAGATCGGAAGCTGGGATTTGGGTCTGTTCGTTGGACGCGGAAGATCTCATGAAGCTGGCTGAGGTCAATCCAGAGGAAGAGGATGCTGTACGGGATGCTAAGAGGATCTGGTTGCTGGGAAGGAAAGAAAGAGAGGATTTCTTCTTGGAACGAATGAGGCTTGGAGAAATCTGAGAGGATCTTGGCTGGGATTGTAGTCTTTGGGCGCTGGAATGGATGATATGCCGATTTTGGGAAGATTGCATCGCGGGAGGGATGCGGAGAAGGCTCGGATGCGATTGAATGCGAACGGGAGGAATCCTTTGGGCGCGGAAGGAATGGATACGGCTGAGCTGGGAGATGGGCTCTGTTTTGGAGCAGGGGAAAAACATGTGGTTTTTAAGTCGTGAGCTGGGATTTATTCGTGGAAGGAGATGAAGATGTTGAGATTCAGAATCGGCTGGGAGGAATTCTTTGAACGCGGAAGCGGGGGAGGATGCGGAGGATCATGCAACAGGGGAAAAGAAGATAAAAAAAATGTGGAAGATGAATACGGGAATGAGGGAGGATATGTGAATTTTCTTATTATTTATATTTCTTCTTTTTTTTTTAGAAAAGTGGTTGGGGTCCACTCGGGTAGGTTGGGAGGGCTTTGTTCTGAATCTAAAATAAAGGAAGTTTGGACACGTGGAGAAAATGGGAGAGGCCTCTATTTTGCTAAGTTGGGAAGTTTGGTGCACACGGGAAATATGACGTGGACAAAGGAATGGATAGCTTCATGCACATGTGGGAGAAAGTAGTCCACACATGAAACAGATTTGGACTAGTTCGTGAATGGGATAACTCACCTGCACACACATTAGACTAAATCAATATAGAAAATTAAACCAAACTTGAATTACCTCTAATAATTTATAAAAATGCAATGAAGAGGGGAACATATTTTCTTATGTTTAAATTTAAAATATGTGCATAACAATAATAATGAGTGCTATGTAAAATAGATAAATTTATACATTATTTAGCACTTATCATCAACCCAACTTTCACTGGGGTCGACTCCTGCTACAGCGGGGTCGTCCCTCTCAGGAATCACAGAACCTTGTATTTCCGGCTGTTCTCACTGGGGTCGACTTAAGTTTTCTTGGGGTCGACCCATACTACAATGGGGTCGACTCAAACTCCATTGGGGTCGACCCTCTCAGGGATTCCAGAGACATGATTTTTTAGCATATATCCTTGGGGTCGGCTCATGTTCAGTTGGGGTCGACTCCATTGGGGTCAACTCAAGTATTCCTAGGGTCGGCTCCAGCTGGGGTTGGCTCAAGGAAAATTGGGGTTGGCCCTCTCAGTAAATTTCAGAGAGTTGTTTTCTTGAGTCTTGAAGCTGGGGTCGACTCAAGGTTCTTTGGGGTTGGCTCCACTCTTGGGGTCGACTCAAGCATACATGGGTCGACTCCACTTACTGTTCATCTGTGCCACTTTTACAGGGGTGTGCCAGATGGTTCCATGATGTGTCAGGGTTGACTCCACTAATGTTGAGGTCGACTCATTTCATACTTTGCTGCATCTTAAGGTTAGAAGAATCCATATAATCAATGAAATATATTTCAAGCAATTTTGAGTGTATGCCACGGTAGTGCTACATACTCTTAACAATGAAAATCATTGTTTTCCCTTTAAGAGTATATTTCACTTGAAACCTTGCTGAATTAGAATTAAGAATTCTCTATCCCTTTTCTATTACAAATTTTATCTCGTTGTTTAACCATTGGAAGACATCTTGATCTCATTCTCTTAATGTATCGAGGGTGTCGTATTCATTAGTGATGTATCACGTTAAATTGTATTTCTAATTTGATATTTCCTTAATGGTTGTGTCAATCATCGAAATAACACTATCATCCTCAATCTTTCCCTTTTTGATGATTACAAAACATTGAGTATGAACAAATTGATACTTATATTAAAATTAGGAGTTTTGTTTTAGAAAGAGCTCAAGTTGCTGAATTTCAGCTTTTCAAATTTGAAAGTGAAGACTCCCCCTCTTTCATCCAAATATTGCCAATTAGAACTTTTGATTTTCTTCCACTTTCTTTTGTATTTTATTAAGAATGAAACTTCAAAAATTTGAGATAAAGCAAGAGTTTCAGGTTATGTATTGAGGCACGAGAAGTATGTGCTAAATTCAGAAATTTTGATTAAAAATTTAGACTTTCTTATTTTAAAAATTTTCATAGTTACATATTGCTCCCCCTTAAGTGAATATTATCTCTTACTATAATTTTCAAACTTATTTGTCCCTTTATATTGCAACTTCTTTCTTTTCTTACTTCTCCTCCTTTTTGTTATCATCAAACGAGTATATAGCAATAGATAAGTAGAGGCAGTAAATGATAAAAATTCAAATTTCATTGACCAAAATGGAACATTGTAATACCTTAACGCCAAAAGTATAATGTTCTACAATTAAGGTGCAAAGTACATCAACCAAGTAGAATGCATATAAGAACTAGATAAATCCTAGGCACTAGTCATGATGGACTCCTGAAGTGCTAACATCGGGCCTAGGGGGAATCTAAGGGCTGTGATCGAGTCCTCATCCTCCTAGCATAAGTGGCGAGGGGAGGTCGAGCCTGATGGGACTAAGTTTGGCGTGGATCTCGGTGAGCTGGGTGACTTTGTGCCGAAACCTCCGACTTAGCTGCTCGGGGCACAGATGGACCATAAGCCTCTCTCTCTCTCTATGTAATGCTCCCACCTGGTCTCTGAGGTCTCTAATCTCTGCAGTCATAATATCCATCCTGCTCATCATCCCATCAGAGAGAGTCCTCATCTGAGCTGACACAAGCTCAGTCATCCTACTCCAAAACTCCTTTGTACATCCCGTAGGTATGGATGACGAAGGTCCAGCCTCTGAAGGTGCTGTAGGATGAGCTGCAGGTATCTCATGCTCAGGGACAGAGTCTCCAATCTCTGGTGCATCACCCTCTGGTGCATGTATCCCTGCTCCTCCACGCACCCACTGACTGTCCACCTTCTCATAACCCATGCAAACAAGGGACCGTGTAGTGTAGGTGTCAGTAAATAACAGATGCCTGGATATCTCTCCCTTCACAGATATGTCATGCTGTCGGAATATCAGGATGAGTATCATACCGTAGGGCAAGAAAACTCTCGATTTGCTAATGGCCTCTCTCATCTGCCTGATCATCATAGCTGGAAGATTCAGGGGAATACCCTAAATGACATGCTCCATAATGACCATGTCTCGCTCAGATATGTGATCAAATCTTCCACTCTTCAGAAACAAAATCCGACCTATGAAGTTGTGCAACAACCTCATCTCAGCTGATAGAGAGCTAGCTATCACATTTTCGGAGTAGTCAAAGTCATCTCTCTCAAAGATTATCTGTAGAGCTCTCAACTTGTTTTCTGGTCTTTCTAGTGTAGCACCTTCGCAGGAGAGATGATGCAACTCACTCAAACTTTCTTCTGAAACCCTAACCCTTACTCCTCGGACCTCAGACACAAGCCCTCCCGGTCCAACTTTTAGGAAGGCATAGAACTCACGAACCAAGCCCGAGTAGGTCACCAAATCTAGGAAGCAAAAATACTGCCATCCTTGCCTTCGGATCCAATCCCCCAAATGGAATCCCTCTTGATCCAAAAATTCAGAGTGGATCCTTCTCCCCGTGGTTACCGGTCTTCCCGCATATTTTGCAAGTTGAACTGAAGGGGAAGAAGGTGGAGGAGGCTCTACACGTCTCATCTTGTGGGGGCACTGTAGAAGAATCTCTAGCATGTCTATCTACAATGGTTGGCCGTAAAACTCTCCCGGATCTCTTAGCAACGGCTCGCTTGGGTCCCATTTTCACCAAATGCTTCCTTAGATCTTGATCCAACGGCTTGGGGAAGCAATTTTCTACTGTTTGGAGGTGATTGGAAGAGATTGAAAAGTGGAAAATAGGGTTTTAGGAAGAGGACAAATGAAAACAGTGCCCTAAAATGGCTCTCGGGTCCCTCTTTTAAAAATAGGGTCCCGCCGTTGGGTCGACCCTAGATTTTTCTTGGGTCGACTCAATGTGGGGTCGACCCCATTCTGGCTCGGGTCGGCCCCAGTTCAGGCCCCCTTTTTTTTTAACAAATTTTTTTTTTTAATTCTTCCTTTCTTTCAATCCTAACCAAATCTTTGTGGGACATTGATATGTGAGTAAGGAATCTATAAATGAGTAATTTTACTCATGTTTCATGGGATTTTCAAAATGGGAGGAGAGTATCATGTGACAACTTGTTCTCTTCATTTGTTTTCAATCAAAGGGATCACATATACCTAATTCCCTCCTAAGCATACAGAATCTTTCTTCACTTAGAGGTTTTGTGAATATGTCAGCTAATTGTTTCTCGGTACATACATGTTCAATACATATATTCCCATTTTGTACATGATCTCTAATGAAATGATACCTTATTTCAATATGTTTGGCTTTAGAGTGCTGAACCAGAATTTTGGTAAGGTTAATGACACTTGTGTTATCACACTTTATAGGAATGTTATCTAGTTTAATTTCATAGTCCTCTAGTTGTTGCTTGAGCCATAGTACTTGAGCACAGCAACTCCCGACAGCTATATATTCGGCCTCAGCCGTTGACAATGCTACTGAATTTTGCTTTTTGCTAAACCATGATACTAAGTAATTTTCTAAGAATTGACATGTTCCACTAGTGCTCTTCCTATCTAATTTGCATCCAGCAAAATCTGCATCAGAATATGCAAGCAAATCTAGACAGGAGTCTCTAGAGTACCATAATCCTATGTTTGTGGTTCCTCTCAAATATTTAAGAATTCTTTTGACAGCACTTAGATGTGACTCCTTAGGATCTGATTGATATCTAGCACATATTTTTGTTGGGAACCCGCCCATGCCGCTGATATTTCAAAACAAAAATCAGATGGCAGCGGAAAGGGGGCATGTGCGGGATCAACGTTCATCGCATGAACGTTGTTTCGAGACCTTTCGTAATTAGGTAAGAATTAAAACTTTTAAAACTATTAGGAAGATCAGATCTTCACCTTGCGCGGGTAGATGATCACCGCAAATCTGAATTCGTGGTTTTTGGAAGAGGGTTCGCTTGAAGCCGTTCAAACGTCCGGCCTCTACGGGTATCCACACGAAGCAGGATCCGATCCAAGCTCTCTATCTCACCGGGGTGCTAACTCCCTTGCAGAGATAGCTTTGATGGCTGATGTCCTCTCTTTCAATCAACTCTTGATTGCACTAGAGAGGAGGAAGAAGAAGGATGAAGAAGAGGAAGAAGATCAAAGCCCTTCGCAGCCTTCTTCTCTTCACACGCGTTGAAGCCAGGAGGAAGGAGAAGGGATGCCGCCAAGCTTCAACTTGCTTGCACCTTGCTTGCGGCCCAACCAAGGGAGGAGAGGGGATGATGGCGGCAGCAAGAGGAGGAAGAGAGCTCTTACTTAGGGCGCCGGCCCTAGTGCCTCTCTTATAGCCATCAAGGGCTCCTCCAAAGTAGGAGCCCTAGATGATTTTCCAAAGAGGGGGGCGCCGGCCCCCTCTCTTGTGCCGCACCAACCAAGATGAGAGGGGCTTATGCCCCTCTTACTTGGTTAACCTAATCCTCTTTGGAAGAGGATTAGGTGCCTCTCTCATGGTTTAATCCTAATCTAATTAGGATAAGCCAAATTGGGTTCAATCTACGCTAGTCCAAATCCAATTAGGACTTGAATGAATCATGACTTAATTGAACTCTTCAATCCTAATCCAATTAGGAGTCATGTTGATTTATAAGATTAATAATTAATTTAGACTTAAGGAATCCTAATCCAATTAGGATTTGTTTAATTTTAGTCCTAATCCAATTAGGACTTTATTTGAATCCGAAGTCCTAATCTAATTAGGATTTCTAGGAATCCTACTCCAAGTAGGAATTCAATTTTAATTCAAAATTCCTAATCTCATTAGGATTGTAGGAATCCTATTCCAAGTAGGAATCCCAGTCCTACTCCAACTAGGATTCCCAGTCCTAATCCAATTAGGACTCTAGGAATCCTACCCGAAGTAGGACTCTTGTTTCAAGTCCAATTAATTAATTTCCTTTGTTCCTTCTTCAACTTCTTATCAATCAAATTGATTACTTGTGATTCCTAATCACGATTTCAACCATCGGATCGGTCAATACTTCTAGTGTGTGTGACCCCATAGGTTCTATTCTGACTGGTAGTGAGATATATTGTGATCTCTATCTCAATATCATTGAAAACTCCTTTCAATGGGTTGGAACGATTCCAACTCAACTCGTTAGGGTTTATCGATCATCAAGATAATCCCTATGAGTCCCACCATCCACCATTGACACCTAGCAGCATGTAGTGGCTACCCAGCAGAATGGAATGATGAACCTCTAGGTGCAGTTAACGTGTGATACAATCCTACTATCGTGGATCCCTACAGGACGGAGGTCATGGACAACTCGTCAAACCCCATCGTTTGTCATATGTCAAGATTTATTCGACTTGAGTTCGATAGTGGAAAACTCTTTCTCCACTTTATATTACTGCCCTGGCCAAGGTCTTAGAACTCAGTCTAACAAATCACATAGGATCACTCCTCTTCTATCAAGGTCGATAGATTCCTTATAGGTGCATACCCTACTCCTACAGTGAACCTACTGCAGCCAATCTACACTGCATGGACCCATATGGCTAGAGACCATGTATGTGTGCAGTCAAACTACAATAACCTCACTGTGAGTAGCCGAAGCACCGCAGGTCAAAGGACCAGTCACACTACTGCAACATCAAGCAAGTCACTGACGAGTGGATAGACATCCAAGTGACTTCTTGTCTTGGTCACGCTCAGTACCCTTGTTCTCTAACAAGCACCTGCACTATCACTTCAGTGTCCCTACACTGTGGACTCAAGTCTCGTCCATCCAGAAGGAAAGTGATCTGTGCACTGATCGGATCGATCACCGTCCTCGTGATGATCCATTGATCAGGAGCATTTAGAAATTAATCACCAATGATACATGGCTCAAATTCTCAACTCTTGAGAATATGTATCATCATCTTATTAATTCCTTGGACGATTCATAGACACATAAATAATATGAATGAAAAGATGCCTTTTATTTATTCAATAATAAATAGTCAAGTACAAAATTATGTCCCTAGAATCAATAATGTGTCAGCTAAATTGGCTTCTAGGGCATACATCTAACAATCTCCCACTTGCACTAAAGCCAATTAGTCATATATCTTAGGCCCATCTTCTCAAGGTGGGCTTCAGTCTTTTGCTGACTCAGCTGCTTAGTGAACGGGTCTGCCACGTTATCCGCGGAGTCTACTCTCTGCACCTCTACATATTTCTTCTCAACATAGTCGTGTATGAGATGGAAGCGCCGCTCTATATGCTTAGACTTCTGATGAGACCTTGGCTCCTTAGCAAGGGCTATGGCGCCATTATTATCGCAGTAGAGTGTTATGGCATCTGATGTCATCACGTCCAACTCTGCAATGAATTTCTTGAACCAGAAGCCTTCCTTAGCAGCTTCAGAGGCGGCGATGTATTCAGCTTCCATAGTAGAATCAGCAATGATCGGTTGTTTAGAACTCTTCCAATTTACCGTACCACCATTGCACAAGAACACATATCCAGATGTTGACTTCCTGTCATCGACATCAGTCATGAAGTCTGAATCTGTGTACCCTTCTACCTTTAACTTTGATGATCCTCCAAAAACCAAGAATAAATCTTTAGTTCTTCTCAAGTACTTAAGAATATTCTTCACAGCTGTCCAGTGTTCTTCACCTGGATTCGACTGATATCTGCTTGTGACACTCACAGCAAGAGCTATATCAGGTCGTGTACACAGCATGGCATACATGAGGCTTCCTATTGCCGATGCATAGGAAATCTTGCTCATGCGTTGAATCTCTTCAGATGTGTTGGGGCACATCTTCTTGGAGAGATGAATTCCATGCCTAAGGGGTAAGAGACCCCTCTTGGAGTTTTCCATGCTGAATCTCTTTAGCACCTCCTCTATGTACATTTTCTGTGAAAGGCCAAGCATCCTTTTAGATCTATCTCTATAGACCTTTATTCCCAAAATATAAGATGCTTCCCCAAGGTCTTTCATGGAGAATTCTTTTGACAACCAGACCTTGACCGAGGTTAGCATGGGAATATCATTCCCAATCAGGAGAATGTCATCTACGTACAGTACGAGAAAAACGACAGCACTCCCACTAACCTTTTTGTAAACACACGGTTCCTCTTCGTTTTTGATGAAATCAAACGTTTTGATTGCGTCATCGAAACGAGTGTTCCAACTCCGAGATGCTTGCTTTAGTCCATAGATGGACCTTTGCAGCCTGCAGACCTTGTGATCTCCATCACTGGAAGTGAAACCCAAAGGCTGTTCCATATAGATATCTTCATCAAGATATCCATTCAGGAAAGCAGTTTTTTACATCCATCTGCCAGATTTCATAATCATGAAATGCTGCAATGGCAAGCAATGTTCGGATGGATTTTAGCATGGCTACAGGTGAAAAGGTCTCCTGATAGTCAATGCCTTCGCGTTGACTATACCCTTTTGCCACAAGCCTTGCCTTATAGGTCTCTATCTCTCCATCCGAACCTATCTTCCTTTTGTAGATCCATTTGCATCCAATAGGTACAATACCTTCTGGTGGGTCTACTAAGGTCCAGACTTGGTTGGAATGCATGGAGTCTAACTCTGACTTCATAGCTTCCAGCCATTTCTCGGAATCGATATCAGATATCGCCTCGTTGTAGGATTTGGGATCCTATATGTGATCCCTATCTCCCATTAGGAACATTTCCTCGGTATCCTCTTCTAGTATACCTAAGTATCTATCGGAAGGATGGGAGACCCTACTAGATCTACGAGGTGGTCGAGGGACATCGTGTACTGGCTCTTTATGAATGGGTTCTATAGGATCCATGACTCGTTGCTTTTCAGAGACTTTCTCTTCAAGCTCAATTTTCCTCCCACTGCCTCTATCAAGGATAAACTGGTTTTTCAAGAAGATGGCATGACGGCTCACAAACACATTGTGATCCTCTGAGACGTAAAAATTGTATCCTAATGACTCTTTAGGATATCCTATAAAACGAGCACTTATGGTCCTAGCCTCTAGTTTGTCCGCCTGTAGTCTCTTGACGTGGGCTGGACATCCCCAAATCTTGAGATGACCCAGACTTGGTTTCTTACCATGCCATATCTCATACGGTGTGGTAGGAACGGATTTAGAGGGAACTCTATTCAACAAATAAATCGCTGTGAGTAAGGCATCTCCCCAAAGGAACATAGGTAAATCAGTGAAGCTCATCATGGACCTGACCATATCTAATAGGGTCCGATTCCTCCTCTCTGACACTCCGTTGAGTTGAGGTGTACCCGGAGGTGTCCATTGTGAGACTATGCCGTTTTCTTTGAGATAGTCCCGGAATTCCCCACTAAGGTATTCTCCTCCTCGATCTGATCGAAGAGCCTTAAGAGGTTTTTCAGTTTGTTTTTCTACTTCATTCTTGAACTCTTTGAACTTTTCAAAAGACTCAGACTTGTGTTTCATAAGATACACATACCCATACCGTGAATAATCATCGGTAAAGGTTATGAAGTAAGAATAACGTCCCCTGGCTAGCACATCGAATGGGCCACATACATCTGTATGTATTAGGGTAAGTATTTCAGTGGTCCTCTCTCCATGTCCTACAAAGGGCAGTCTAGCCATTTTTTCTTGAAGACAGGACTCGCAAACTGGATATGACTCGGAAGTCAATGAGCCTAAAAGCCCATCTTTATCCATTTTGTTCATTCTATCCTCTCCAATATAGCCAAGTCTGAGGTGCCACAAATATCTTTGGTTTATCTCATCTCTGGATCTTTTGGATCCTTTGGCACTCACTTCTTGCTCGGTAACATTCACAGATACATCCATATGTAAATGATAGAGACTGTCAATCATAAAACCACGTGCTACTATTTTATTTCTGAAATAAATAGAACAGCAGTCTTTGTCAAAAGTAAAAAGATGACCTTCCTGTGCTAGACATGAAACAGAAATCAAATTTCTGCTAGCAGCAGGTACATAATAGCAGTCTCTAAGTAATAAACTAAATCCAGACGGTAGTCGCAGATGGTAGGTGCCCACAGCCACAGCAGCAACTTTTGCCCCGTTGCCAACCCGAAGGGTTACCGCACCTTCCGCCAACCTTCTACTTTTCTTTAGACCCCGCATGGTAGTGCACAGATGAGCACTAGAATCAGAATCTATAACCCAACTAGAAGTAGAAGAAACCGTTAGATTAGTTTCAATTATGAGCAAGTCTATACCTTCCGAAGGTGTGTCACCTTTCTTGTTCTTCAGGCTCTCGAGGTATGAAGGACAGTTTCTCTTCCAGTGGCCTTCGACATTGCAGTGGAAACATTTTCCTTTGTCGTCAGTCTTTTTCTTTTGAACTTCCTTCTTTGGCTTCTTGTCTTTCTTCTGCTTCTTAGCAGGCTTCTTTTTCTTCCAAGTAGACTTTCTCTTGGAACCAGAAGTCAACTCAGCAGCAAGGACATTGCCCCTTGAACCTTTCAAGGCTTCCTCAGCAGTTACCAACATATTGATTAGTTCAGTCTTAGTGCATTCAATCTTATTCATGTGGTAGTTTACTATAAACTGACCAAATGAATCAGGAAGTGACTGTAGGATCAAATCCACTTGTAATTCCTTGTGCATGTCCATGCCGAGCTTCTCAAGCTCCTCTAGGTCCTTGATCATGGTCAGACCGTGATCATGGACAGACTGCCCTTCGCGCATCTTCGCTTTGAAAAGCCTCTTGGACACTTCAAAACGAGCTGTGCGACTCTGCTCACCATACAACTCTTGCAGGTGTGCCAGTATGTCCCTAGCAGTCTTCATATTTTCATGCTGGCATTGGAGTTCATTAGACATGGATGCCATCATATAGCATTTTACTCTAATGTCATCATCCAACCACTTTTTATGCATCTCACGCTGAACATCAGTAGGACGTGTTGGTAGTGTGGGGATATCTGAATCGAGTATGTAGCCTATTTTCTCACGGTCCAAAACAATTTTGAGGTTTCTAAGCCAGTCCTTGTAATTGGTTCCGGTCAGTCGGTTGGTCTCAAGAATACGGGTCAAAGGGTTTGAAGCTGACATTGTATCTGCAGAGAGTAAAGATTCTAGTTAGACTTTTATACTTGATCCTAATCTGTTCTAAGGTCTTTTAGAACAAATGTAACTCCCACTATTTTCTCGAATTCCTCACACTCCCCTTGTAGGAAAACGGAAATCCCATACGACTAGGGTTTCTAGTGGGTACTGCGGTCCCACCGATTTACATGCCACCTCACCTAACAGTTATTGGTGACACATAGATGGATGAGTGTACAACTCTTGTACAATGCTTCTCAAGCATATTGCAGTGTAACTTGGTCTCTAAGCCATGAAGACCTCACCTAACAGTTATTGGTCCCATTTCTTAGTTAAGTCAGACCCACCGTATAACCGTAGGAATAAAGTCGTCATTGGGTCCTCACCTAACTGTTATTGGTGCCCAACCCCACCTTTACCCTACAACATCTCATGTCTATAGAGAGGTCCAGCCCCCCGATGCAACTTGACCACTGTGTCCAGCCGAGACAAATCAACATCAGAAAGGCCTTAGCAGCTCTACTACAGTGGAAGACCTATTGACTTAATATTAGTTAATCAGGTCTTAGTGTTTGCAACTTGAGCCCTTCATAAGAGGTAATCGAACAATTGGCCAGGTAAGCAGGTGGGAGGCTCCCCTTACTCAGAGAGTAAGGTCCTAATTAAGTAACCACCTTTCATGCTTTCCTAGACACCAATTAGATCAATTAATCTAATATGACTTGCTCATGTCGGTTCACTCTCGACTTGATTGAGGAGGTTTTGATTTAGGTCTCAATTGGGTTTGCTACATCACATGTGAACCTATCTACCCGACTCGCATTCACATCACATGCAAACGGTACATCACAGGCACTTATAATCGCAGCATCAAATAAAGTTAAACTTTAAATAGGTGATGATCATGGATTCTAATTAGGTCGTATTACAAGCACATGCACATCAATCGATCAAGTGGTCTTCAACTCTTGAATTGGTTCCAAGCCTCCTTGATTCGATCCTTGATCAACTCTTGATCCCATCGCCATCAACCGCTTAGATCACCTTTCATCTCATGCCTTTGCTTCAACTTGATCGTTGATGTACATCACATCACAGAAATACAACCAGATGTAAAATAAAAATAAAAATAAATTACATCTCCTTTTAGGAGGCACGCAGGCCTCTCAAAACATCAAATAAGATGCATGCAAGCATCTGAAAAATTACATGACATCGCAGATCACATCGCAGGTCATTACATTTGATACCAAAAGGGTTTGAATCCTATGATCATCACCGTATGCAACAATTATAATTTTCAGATCTAAAAACTAACTGATTATATCATGACATAGGTCGCTGATCATGCTAATCATGATTCTAAACTTTGTAATCCCATTAACAATGTAATTAGAATCATCTTTTTATCACATAAAAATCAGCATGCAAAAAATCAGCACCCCTGAAAAATCTGCATGCAGAATTTTTCAGCATGCATGATCATTCAATTTTCAGATCTAATAAGCCTTTAGATATTTAATTCTTACCTTAATCTACGAAGCCTAGGCTCTGATACCACTGTTGGGAACCCGCCCATGCCGCTGATATTTCAAAACAAAAATCAGATGGCAGCGGAAAGGGGGCATATGCGGGATCAACGTTCATCGCATGAACGTTGTTTCGAGACCTTTCGTAATTAGGTAAGAATTAAAACTTTTAAAACTATTAGGAAGATCAGATCTTCACCTTGCGCGGGTAGATGATCACCGCAAATCTGAATTCGTGATTTTTGAAAGAGGGTTCGCTTGAAGCCGTTCAAACGTCCGGCCTCTACGGGTATCCACACGAAGCAGGATCCGATCCAAGCTCTCTATCTCACCGGGGTGCTAGCTCCCTTGCAGAGATAGCTTTGATGGCTGATGTCCTCTCTTTCAATCAACTCTTGATTGCACTAGAGAGGAGGAAGAAGAAGGATGAAGAAGAGGAAGAAGATCAAAGCCCTTCGCAGCCTTCTTCTCTTCACACGCGTTGAAGCCAAGAGGAAGGAGAAGGGATGCCGCCAAGCTTCAACTTGCTTGCACCTTGCTTGCGGCCCAACCAAGGGAGGAGAGGGGATGATGGCGGCAGCAAGAGGAGGAAGAGAGCTCTTACTTAGGGCGCCGGCCCTAGTGCCTCTCTTATAGCCATCAAGGGCTCCTCCAAAGTAGGAGCCCTAGATGATTTTCCAAAGAGGGGGGCGCCGGCCCCCTCTCTTGTGCCGCACCAACCAAGATGAGAGGGGCTTATGCCCCTCTTACTTGGTTAACCTAATCCTCTTTGGAAGAGGATTAGGTGCCTCTCTCATGGTTTAATCCTAATCTAATTAGGATAAGCCAAATTGGGTTCAATCTACGCTAGTCCTAATCCAATTAGGACTTGAATGAATCATGACTTAATTGAACTCTTCAATCCTAATCCAATTACTGTTGGGAACCCGCCCATGCCGCTGATATTTCAAAAATTTTCAGATGGCAGCGGAATCGGCATGTGCGAGTTCGACGTTCATCGCATGAACGTTGTTTCGAGACCTTTCGTAATTAGGTAAGAATTAAAACTTTTAAAACTAATAGGAAGATCAAATCTTCACCTTGCGCGGGTAGATGATCACCGCGAATCTGAATTCGTGGTTTTAGGAAGAGGGTTCGCTTGAAGCCGTTCAAACGTCCGGTCTCTACGGGTATCCACACGAAGTAGAGAACCGATCAAAGCTTTCTTGTCTTCCCGGGGTGCTAGCTCCCTTGCAAAGACTCCTTTGATGGCTGATCTCTTCTCTTTCTTTCAACTCTTGAAAGTGCTTGAGAGGAGGAAGAAGAAGGATGAAGAAGAGGAAGTAGATGAACCCCTGCACAGCCTTCTTTCTGTTGCTTGCGCTGGATGAAGAAAAGGAAGAGGAGGAGGCCGCCAACACTTGGAGGTTTCTTCCTTGCTTGCGGCTGCAACTAAGAGGGAGGAAGAGGGTGGCCACGGCACAAGAGGAAGAGGGCTCCAATGCTTAGGGCGCCGGCCTCATGGTGCTTCTTATAGCTATCAAGGGCTCCTCCAAAGTTGGAGCCCTAGATAACTTTCCAAAGAAAGAAGGGGGCGCCGGCCCTAGCTCCTCTCTTCTTGTCGCCCCAAGCAATTGGAGAGGGGCTGATGCCCCTCTTAGTTGGTTAACCTAATCCTCTTCCAAAGAGGATTAGGTGCCTCTCTCATGGTTTCATCCTAATCTAATTAGGATTAGCCAATTTGGGTTCAATCTACGCTAGTCCTAATCTAATTAGGACTTGAATGGACCATGACTCAATTGAACTCTTCAATCCTAATCCAATTAGGAGTCATGTTGATTCATTAGATTAATAATTAATTAGGACTTAAGGAATCCGAATCCAATTAGGATTTGTTTAATTTTAGTCCTAATCCAATTAGGACCCTATTTGAATCCGAAGTCCTAATCCAATTAGGATTTCAAGGAATCCTACTCCAAGTAGGAAACCAATTTTAATTCAAACTCCTAATCTCATTAGGATTGAGGAATCCTATTCCAAGTAGGAACCCTAGTCCTAATCCAATTAGAACTCTAGGTATCCTACCCGACTTAGGATTCTGTTTTCAAATCCAATTGATTAATTCCTTTTCCTTCTTCAACTTCTTATCAATCAAATTGATTTCTTGTGATTCCTAATCACGATTTCAACCATCGGATCGGTCAATACTTCTAGTGTGTGTGACCCCATAGTTCTATTCTGACTGGTAGTGAGATATATTGTGATCTCTATCACTATATCATTGAAAACTCCTTTCAATGGGTTGGAACGATTCCAACTCAACTCATTAGGGTTTATCGATCATCAAGATAATCCCTATGAGTCCACCATCCACCAGTGACACCTAGCAGCATGTAGTGGCTACCCAGCAGAATGGAATGATGAACCTCTAGGTGCAGTTAACATGTGATACAGTCCTACTATCGTGGATCCCTACAGGACGGAGGTCATGGACAACTCGTCAAACCCCATCGTCTGTCATATGTCAAGATTTATTCGACTCGAGTTCGATAGTGGAAAACTCTTTTTCCACTTTACTGCCCTGGCCAAGGTCTTAGAACTCAGTCTAACAAATCACATAGGATCACTCCTTTTCTATCCAGGTCGATAGATTCCTTATAGGTGCATACCCTACTCCTACAGTGAACCTACTGCAGCCAATCTACACTGCATGGACCCATATGGCTAGAGACCATGTATGTGTGCAGTCAAACTACAATAACCTCACTGTGAGTAGCCGAAGCACCGCAGGTCAAAGGACCAGTCACACTACTGCAACATCAAGTAAGTCACTGACGAGTGGATAGACATCCAAGTGACTTCTTGTCTTGGTCACGCTCAGTACCCTTGTTCTCTAACAAGCACCTGCACTATCACTTCAGTGTCCCTACACTGTGGACTCAAGTCTCGTCCATCCAGAAGGAGAGTGATCTGTGCACTGATCGGATCGATCACCGTCCTCGTGATGATCCATTGATCAGGAGCATTTAGAAATTAATCACCAATGATACATGGGCTCAAATTCTCAACTCTTGAGAATATGTATCATCATCTTATTAATTTCTTGGACGATTCATAGACACATAAATAATATGAATGAAAAAGATGCCTTTTATTTATTCAATAATAAATAGTCAAGTACAAAATTATGTCCCTAGAATCAACAATGTGTCAGCCAAATTGGCTTCTAGGGCATACATCTAACAATCTCCCACTTGCACTAAAGCCAATTGGTCATATATCTTAGGCCCATCTTCTCAAGGTGGGCTTCAGTCTTTTGCTGACTCAGCTGCTTAGTGAAAGGGTCTGCCACGTTATCCGCGGAGTCTACTCTCTGCACCTCTACATATTTCTTCTCCACATAGTCGCGTATGAGGTGAAAGCGCCGCTCTATATGCTTAGACTTCTGATGAGACCTTGGCTCCTTAGCAAGGGCTATGGCGCCATTGTTATCGCAGTAGAGTGTTATGGCATCTGATGTCATCACATCCAGCTCTGCAATGAATTTCTTGAACCAGAAGCCCTCCTTAGCAGCTTCAGAGGCGGCGATGTATTCGGCTTCCATAGTAGAATCAGCAATGATCGGTTGTTTAGAACTCTTCCAATTCACCGTACCACCATTGCACAAGAACACGTATCCAGATGTTGACTTCCTGTCATCGACATCAGTCATGAAGTCTGAATCTGTGTATCCTTCTACCTTTAACTCTGATGTTCTCCAAAAACCAAGAATAAATCTTTAGTTCTTTCTCAAGTACTTAAGAATATTCTTCACAGCTGTCCAGTGTTCTTTAACCTGGATTCGACTGATATCTGCTTGTGACACTCACAGCAAGAGCTATATCAGGTCGTGTACATAGCATGCATACATGAGGCTTCCTATTGCCGATGCATAAGGAATCTTGCTCATGCGTTGAATCTCTTCAGATGTGTTGGGGCACATCTTCTTGGAGAGATGAATTCCATGCCTTAGGGGTAAGAGACCCCTCTTGGAGTTTTCCATGCTGAACCTCTTCAGCACCTCCTCTATGTACATTTTTTCTGACAGGCCAAGCATCGTTTTTAGATCTATCTCTATAGACTTTTATTCCCAAAATATAGGATGCTTCCCCAAGGTCTTTCATGGAGAATTCTTTTGACAACCAGACCTTGACCGAGGTTAGCATGGGAATATCATTCCCAATCAGGAGAATGTTCTCTACGTACAGTACGAGAAAAACGACAGCACTCCCACTAACCTTTTGTAAACGCACGGTTTCCTCTTCGTTTTTGATGAAATCAAACGTTTTGATTGCGTCATCGAAACGAGTGTTCCAACTCCGAGAGGCTTGCTTTAGTCCATAGATGGACCTTTGCACGTTGCAGACCTTGTGATCTCCATCACTGGAAGTGAAACCCAAAGCTTTCATATAGATATATTCATCAAGATATATCCATTCAGGAAAGCAGTTTTCACATCTATCTGCCAATTTCATAGTCATGAAATGCTGCAATGCAAGCAATGTCCGGATGGATTTTAGCATGGCTTACAGGTGAAAAGGTCTCGCTGATAGTCAATACATTCGCGCTGACTATACCCTTTCGCCACAAGCCTTGCCTTATAGGTCTCTACCTCTCCATCCGAACCTATCTTCCTT